>NC_088934.1:53102500-53132500 GCF_038396675.1 Hydra vulgaris
CTTAGGGTATCATGCACCATCTATAATATTCTCTATTTATTAAAAACATAAACAAAGTACCTAAAAATGTTAAACACAAAAAAAGCATTACCATCAAAATGTTTAAATCTGTTCTCTATAAAGAATGGTCTTCAAACAAACTTAACATCTATTGAACTTTCTGAAAAATTTACTAGACCTAGTTGCTCTTGGTGAGACTTCAAACTTAACTATTTCATCTTTGGATTTCATTGTTAATGGATATTATCCTTTAATTTGCAATTTGTCAATTAAAAATCAATTTGGTTACCAACCACCAAATTCACATTGCAATCAACCAACATGTTTTATCTTCTGTTAATAATGTCCAGCAATTTTGATTCAAGGTGAAAATACTGCTAATAGCTGTGCTGTTTTACACACTTTAGAACAAAGTGAGACAGTCAATTACACAAATTTTCAGAAAACTTGAAAAATATGTGTCTAATTGATTTTGAATTAGAAAACTCAACAAAAGAATGATGTATAACAAATAAAAACTTTTAACAAATACAGGCAACACCAATTTGCAATACTAACAATCATTCTAGATGACTTAATGATAAGAGTGCACAATCTTGCTTGTTGACAACATGTTTCAGTTTTATGAGTGCAAAATACTGCGCTGAACAACTTTCTATAAAATAAGGTATGAGCTTTAAACTATTTGTTAAGATTGCTATACACAAAAATTCATTCTCGTGTTACTCGTCATTTAATTAAGTTTTACTGTGACTTACTGTTTTACTGATCCTTTTACTGTGACTGTTTTTAAGTGCTCCGAAAATTATTATTTGTCTAGTTTTTATACTCAACATCATTTCCTTGGAATTTGCATCCTTCCTTCCTTGTTTTCCTGATTCGTATAATTAGCAATTTTTAAAGTCATCTGTCAATCGTCATCTTGCTCTATGAATTTAATCTTTTTTCTTCCAGTAACTTCCAACTCTCATTGCTTGCCGCCATGTTGGAGGTAAAGATGTCAAAAAAAAAGAAAGAAAAAAGAAAATTTTGTTACCACAAATTTATTTATAACCAGATTATGAAACTTGAGATTTAAACATTAACTTGATTTGATCAATTGAATATTTAAGTTGGTAAAGTAAACTGACATTATGTCAAAACTTGTGCAGTTGTTGCTGATTTGACATCTTGTAATATCTTGTTAAGAGTTACTGGTTTGACATTATATCAAACCTTGCGCAGGCATTGCTGACATTATGTCAAACCTTGTGCAGGCACTGTTGATATTTTTCAAACTTTGTGCAGGCATTGTTGACATTATATTAAACCTTATGTCAACTAATTAGTGGATGCAAAAGAGTGCAAAGAAAGTTCAAACAACAATAAAATATAATTTTTGATAATTATTTTTATATCTGAAAATACGTATTTAAATTAATTAAGCATTGGCTCAAATTACATCAGTGAAAACTTTGCTGCTTTAAATCTACTAAACTTTTATTCATATCTTTATGTTTTTATTATAAATTGACTTAAATTGTTCTAACAAAACTGTATTTCTTTAAAAAAAATTACACAAACTGTTCACAAAAAAAAAGATATACCTTCTTCCATTATATCTCCAGTAACATTGTTTGTAGAAAAAGGAAGAAAGTCTTCAATATGTTCTAGCATATACGATGAAGTGCGTTCTCTTAATTGCAGCATACCATCCTGTAAGTAAAAACTTTATTTTTTCGAGACTTACCCACACAAAAACATTCAAAGTATTTTTGCGTGTATATTTTTGTACTCATACAAAATACAAAGAGTCGAATCAAAATAAAGTTTAAAAAAGAAGAACACTATTTTTTTTTTTAAATAAAATTAAAAATCTGTTGAATGTTATTTTTCTCTATCATTGCAAATTATGTGTTAACTAAACAGTACCAAAAAACTCTTGTAATCTTTTTTTATTTTGTAACTTTTTAAAGTATAATAAAGCCCCACATATGAGACACCTCAGATTAATTCAATTTAAATTACACCTAATTAACACCAACATTTTTCTTAATGAAAATAAATAAATAACATGTAAAAAATCAACTTATATATTAGTAAACAAGAAATAGTTGAAAATGGTCTCCAATATATTTGCAAAAAAAATTTTTATTTAATAAACCTAACTTTAAGTCAGGTTTATTAAATAAAATTTGTTTTAATTGAAAAGAAACCTCAATTAAATTATCTTTTTGTTAACAAATACACTTTTGTTTATATTTCCTTTATGCTTGTATTTGGTATAGCACAATTAAATTCAAAAATTTCTGAATTTTTATTTGAAGTTTTTGTAAAAGTTTTTTTTTAAAAGAAAGTTGTTACCAAAGAGAAACAAATAATAGAAATAAATTTCTTTAGATTGTTGTGGTTGTTTCATGTTAATGAACATTACACTGTATGCTTAAGGTTGTTGTGGTTGTTTCACGTTAATATATATACACTGTATGCTTTCGGTTGTTACAGTTGTTTCAGGGTAATATACATTACACTGTACGCTTTGTTTTTATAGTAATAAAAACAGAGTTTAGGGTTTTTAAAAACTAAAAAGCTAAAGTCCAGAAGCATTTCCAGATATTGCAGTTTGCAATCACTTAATTCACACCTTGATTGATATCTCCCATAAAACATTTAAAGCTGGGTTAGTTATGAAGTAATGTCTACTAACACTAATTTCCAAGATTAAAATACTTATGAAATTTCTAGTCCTCAACAATGGAGAAAAACTTAAATTTAATTTAACTTCATTAATACAACAAGAGATGAATATCACCATTGAACTTTTAAAATGTGCTTTTAGTATCAAGAAAGTACTAAAAGGTTTCTTTAAAACTGATGAGCAAAGAAAAGTTTATTAAATGTTAAGGTTATTTTGTTATAAGGTTTAAAAAAATCAGTTATTTTTTTTGTTGAAGAAAATAATTTTTAAAAAAATAATTTTTTTAAGCAAAAAAAATAAAAAATTATTAAAAAAAATTATTCTTTGTTTAAGTCTTCTTAAAAAAACCGTTGTTTAGACCAGCATTTTAAAACTTGAAGAGTTCATACCGTATTAAACAGATAATATTAGATATAAATATTTATACATATTTAAACAGATAATATTAGATATAAATATTTATACATATTTTGACATCATACTAAAATAACTATCTGCAGGGGCTTTAGTGCATACATTGACAGAGGGTTTGGGTTTCAACAGATACTATCTATACATAGAAGATTTTTATCAAAGCAAACAAAACAAACAACTGCTTTACTCCTGTTGATTTCATTCAACCTTTTCTTCAAGTTTTTTAAAAAAAATAATAGTCAAAAATAACTTTTCTCTGTGTTAATTTGACAATTTGTGCATCTCACATGGTACCTTTAAACAACACTTATTCAAAAGTGGCTTTAAATGTTCAGTTAATAAAATTTAATGGTATAACAATTGAATCGTGACAATTTTGAAACTTAAAATATTGCAAGATGTTATTTGAATAATTTTAGCAAAAAAAAACAAAACACTTCTATGTTTTAATTATTCCTTAGTAAAGCTTCAAGATAGAAACTAAGGAGACAGTAACTATAGAAACTAATTAGATTTCTATTGTATTATAGATCTTGCCTGTAAAATATTCTTTAGTAAAGCATCAGAATTCAACTTCATTCAATTTTATCAAATAAAAAAATAAATGAAAAAAATTTATAATTGAACAAATTTCAAATTTGTTGTCAGATGAGACAGTTGAAACTAAATAACACCTTACTTAACTGTTTTAAAATTATAACAATGTTAACAAAGCATACCTCTGTTGTAGAACCATTAAACAAAAAAGCAATTGAGTTGTACAAACTAAAATTGAAATAAAGTATGATAATAAAATTTAAAAATAGTTTTTTTTTTTTAATTTTTTATTTAAGAAATTAATTTATTTCAATTTCTTCATTAAAAAAAATCCTAATTTTGATACTAAAACTTTGAAAATAAGTGTGTGACTCACCAATTACCATCTGGATTTATCTAAAGAAACAAAAAACAATATAGTATTAAAAATTAAAATATAAAACATTATAAATTAATTACTAACAGAGAATCAATCTTAAAAACATATTTAAAATCATGTAAAAAAGATAAGTAGTAAATTTAATTTTTTAGGGTAGGGTGCAGAGGCTATACTACAAATAAAATGAGGGGGAGTCCTCAAAAAGTACCATCTGGCTTCTAATTAAAAAGAACACACACACCCACCCATAAAATTCCCTCTGTTAGGGTGGAGTAATCTAAGTTTATTTTTATCTATTGCTGATTAAAAACAAAAAATATATATAGCAAAACAATTTTTTTTTTGAAGAAAAATATCTTAAAATCATGATTTGACATCATTTCATTGCTGCAAAGCAAAATTATCTAAAGTCCATTTTTGGAAAAATTGACCTTTTTGGTTTAAAATACTCCTTAGGTGCACCAAAGTCATCTCACAAAGTATGGAACCAAAAGTGATTAAACTTTTGCAACAATGAGTAAAATTCAAATACCTAACCTACTAAATACCTAAATAAGCTAATTAAGAGACATCGTTGCTGCAAAAAAATAATTAAGAGACATCGTTACTGCAAAACAAAACTATAATAAGTCCATTTTTTAGCAAAAAAAAAAACTTTTTTGGTTTGAAATTCTTAATACATATAATAAATGACTAAAAACAAGTAGATTTAATCAAAAAAATCAAAAGCAGATATGTGAAAGCAAATAAAAAATTTATTTTTATCTTTTAAAGGGAGAAGTGCTTTTGTTTTAGAGAATTCTTTTCAAAAATCTATTTAATTTTTTTTCTTCTTATCAAATCAATATCCTGTAAAGTTTTTTTTGTCTTTTTTATGAACATAAATCTTGTTTAAGAATCATTTATTGGAAACTAATGTGTCTATGAATTGTTCATAATCTTTAATCAAAAAATTAATATGTAAAAAAAAAAAAATAAATAAATAAGTTGTGATAAAGAAACAAAAGATTAAGTTGAGAATAAGATTGTTTTAAGAAATAAATTATAATACCGAACATTTCATCAAATTTTCCAAATACCCAATTTATATTTTACCAAAAATTTTTGTTATATTAGTTTAAATGATTTTTAACCTGGTTTAAAATTAAATTTAATTACAACGCGGTACTTTAAAATACACTAATGATGCAATTTAAATTTTATCCATGTAAATATCAAAGGTTATGTTTATTATGCGTTATGCATTTTTGTTATGCAATAAAATCTCATAACAAGGCCTGCATCTCATTAGCTAAGGTAGATATTATGACGTAGAAATTTGTATTTTCTGTAATAATGAAGATATAAGTATTAGTAATTTTAAATTTCAAACTTTTTAAAACACTTCTGGAAAAAAAAGATAATTATAAAGCGATAATAACAATTATGTAGCAATTAAAAAAAGAAAACTCATAAACTTATGAAAACAACTTATTGTTAAAAATATATAATATATATAATAATAATATATATGCAAAAAAACAAACATTACTTCTATTATTTTTAAATTCCTTTCAAATAAAAGTTTTTCAAATTGTGAGGCTTCTATATTCCTTGAGTGATTCACAGCTTCTTTTTCGCCATTAGTAATTCTTATATTGAGTTCTCTATTACTAGCTTCTTTCTTATCCTGAAAAACAAATATACAATAAAACATATAAAATATAAACATATATGATCAAACATGAGAGTTTATAGTATTACAAATATGTTTTACTTTTGGCAATTAAAGGAACTCATCTATAAAATATTCATCTTTTATTAGAAAGATTGAAAAAAAATTAAAACTTCAAAATTAAAAATTAAAAATGTCAATGTAACTTCAAATAGTTTAATCAAGTTTAGTAAAAAAAAAGGAAAACATAACATCTCGACATTTCAAAAGCTTTTGATGTCAATGTAACAATGAACGGTGATGTACTCGATGAATCACCTACTCTTTATCTTCTAGGATTAACTCTTACTTCCAATCTTTCTTGGAAACCATATATCAAATCAGTTGCAAAATTAGCATCTGATAAGGTTGCATCTCTTTATCGAGCTCGTCACTTTCTTACTTCGGATTCTATTATCTATCTCTATAAATCTCAAATCCGACCTTGTATGGAATATTGTTGCCATATCTGGGGCGGATCCTCTAATGATGCCCTTTCTCTTTTAGACAAGGTGCAAAAACACGTTGTAAACATAGTTGGACCTGCTCTTGCAGCCAACCTCCAACCATTATCACATCATCGTAATGTTGCTTCTCTTTCTCTTTTCTACAAATACTATAATGGCACTGCTCTAAAGAGCTAGCATCTCTTGTGCCATCTACTATAATTCATTTTCGTGTTACTCGTCATTCAATTAAGTGTCATCCTTTTTCTGTGACTGTTACTAAGTGCTCCAAAAATGCTTATTCGTCTAGTTTTTTTCCTCAAACATCAGCTCTTTGGAATTCGCTTCCTTCATCTTGCTTTCTTGACTCATATAATTTGCAATCTTTTAAGTCGCTGTCAATCGTTATCTTGCTCTCAATCTTCATCTTTTCTCTTTCAGTAACTTCCAACTTTAATTAGTCTTGTTGGAAGCGAAAAAAAAAAAAAAAAAAAAACTTCAAATATAAGTTTCACAAAAGAAACGTAAGACATAACTTTAAATATAAATTTAGCAAAAAAAAAAAAAAAAAAAAAAAAAACCATAAAACATAACTTCAAATATATGCTTGATTAGTTAAAAAGATTAAACTTGTTTTTGGACAAAAAAAATGTAATCTTTTTATTTTGATCTATGGACTAAATTTTTATTGTCTTATGTAATTTAAATTGTATGTTCATATATAATTTTAAAGTATTTTTTTTTAGTATGAAATTAATATTATTACATGTCTTTGAAAATCTTAAATACTAATCATCTTGAACTGGTGTAACACAAACCTTTTTCCTAGTCCCACCATGCAAATGTTGTATCTAAATTATCTCAATCTATATTTTATATGAAATATTATTTTAGGTCCTCAGGCCAATTTTTCTATTTCAATCTGTTCAACATGTTTTGATTACCAATCCATTTTTCTAAATTTGAATATTTCGAAAGTATTTCTTAAATATTTTATTAAAAATATTTTTAAAATTATATTTCATATAAGTCAAACTATTGAAAAGATTTTAAATATATTCAAGTCATTATTATTAATAAACCCAAATCCCTTTGTTACGGATTAGGGTTTATTAATAGTAATGAGGCAATAACATGGATGATTAGATAGTATACTGAGTACTATCTGTGCTTTGAGTCAAGTTCTTTAAACAATATAAAAAATGACTCAAGTATCAAAAACACAAAAAAAACATTGACATCACCAAATACTTTAAATCTATCATTCACTAACATTTGTGGTCTTCAAAGTAACATTTCTTCTGGTAAGTCTTATCTCTTGCAAAGTATACCAGACCTACTTGCTCTTTGTGAGACTAATTTGAGTTCAGCTGCCTTGAGATCTTCCTTAAATTCTTAAAATCTCTAACAGTCACATGCTTGGCTTGGGCATTTACATTTGTAAGAATTCAGCCATTTGTCAGGAAACTATATTTGAACCCACAGATGATTTTATTATATGCTTTTGTTTAGCACCACTTCACTCTACAATCTTTCTCTTTGTTCTATATTGCTATCCTTTATCTTAAGACTACATACTTTTTGATGTTATTTTTGATCAAATTGACCAAACCCTTTCTGTTTATCCTTTAGCCAATATCATTATTGTAGGTGATTTTATTGCACATCACACTGAATGGCTTGGTTCTAGTGTCAGTGACTCTATAGGTGTTAAGGCCCACAACCTTTATCTTTCCTAATCTCTACACAAATAGTCAACTTTCAAACTCGTTTTCCAAACAATCCAAATCATTTACATTCTCTACTCAACTTATTTCTGATCCTAGTCATTGTGAAGTTTCTCCACATTTACCTTTAAGTGCTTCTGATCACGGTTTGAAATCTCTGAAACTTATTTCATTCTTCTTCATCATTAAAATCCCCCTATCATCTAATCTCTTACAACTACCTTGAAAATGACTGGGACTCTTACCGAGATTTTCTTTGGGATAGCCCTTGGGTAGAAACCTTTTATCTTCCTGCTGATAAATGCACTTCTTATGTAACTTCTTGGATTCAGGCTGGCATGGATTCTTTTATTTATTCTCAGCGATTCCAAGTCAAGCCTATCTCATCTCCATGGTTTTCCTCTTATTAAGCTGCAGCTATTTCCAATTGTAACCATTACCTCCATATCTATTGCCAAAAAATTCTCCAGAAAACAGACATCTGTTTACTATTTTTAGAAACCATTGTAAAAAAGTTTTATTTGACGCTAAACCCGCTATTTACAGGTCACAAAATCTTGTATTTCATCTAAAAAATTAGACTTCAGAGACTTTTGGAGAATCTTTATGTTATTCTTCCTTAGATGAGGTAACAAAATCTGAACTTTACAATGTTCAGATTTTATTACCTCACCTAAACACAGAGCTGAATTGTTTGCTAAGAACTTTTCATCTATCTCATTTCTTGATTCCACTAACCACATCCTACCTGACAAACAGGTTGATCCATTGCTTAACCGACAAACAGGTTGATCCATTGCTTAACATTCGTATCACTCCAGCTTCTGTATTTAATGTGATTTCCTGCTTACACTTTTCTACAGCTTGTGGTCTTGACAACATACCTGTTATAGTCGGGCAACATACCTGTTATAGTCTTGACAACATACCTGTTATAGTCGGGCTGTTATGTTCTCCTGAGCTGTTGTCTATTTATTCAAAACTATTTAGCAAGTTTTTTGTTCTTTTTTTAATTCTGATTTATTCCCAACAAGTTAAGAGTTATAGAGCAAGGAAATAGTTGATAGAAGACTTAAAAAGTTTAAGGCTGTGTGAGTCAGAAAAAATGGGAGAAAGTTCCAAAGGGTTGAGGTGTGGGGAAAAAAAAAAGACCAAAAAAAGAGCAAGCAGAGCCAGATACAGTATAAAAGGATGAGACTTTACTAAATGACGAGTCAAGCAAGAATGAGTTTTAGTTTATGGAACTAGAGGTGATAGCTTCTTTGAGCAGCGATCATGATAGTATTTGTAGAAAAGAGCAACTTTATGACAATGGGAAAGAAGCTCAAGCTTAGCAGATAGAGCAGGTCCAACTATGTTTACAATGCATTTTTTGACCTTGCCTAGAAGAGAAAGAACATCATTAGTAGAACCAGTCCAAATATGACAACCGTATTCGATACAGGAACAAATAAGAGATTTGTAGAGGTTGAGAATGGAATAAGGTTACTGAGTTTTTGGAGTTAAAATTTCCAAGCCACTGTGAGCCCAATCTGTTACAGATCAGATTCAAGATCGGCTGCCTGTTCTAAGCAATCAAAAAAGAAAGATTTTTGTCAAGACAGGAGTATGGTCATAAGGAGTTGAGTCATCAACAAAAAGAGCTACTTTAGATGTAAGGTTGTCAGGAATCTCATTAATGTAGATAAGTAACAAAACAGGACCAAGGACAGAACCTTGAGGTACCCCAGAAGCTACTGAAAATAAAGAAAAGTGTTGGCCTTCGAGGATGACATTAATAAAGTGGTAAGAAAGAAACAATTTGATAGTCTCAATAACTTTCCCAGATACACCATATGAAACAAGCTTTTGGAGAAGACCGGCATGCTAAACATTGTTGAAAGCCTTAGATATGTCAAGAGCAATAGCCCTAGCCTCTCCACCTCAATCTAATGTATAATAAAATCTTTCAGTCACAGAAGTTAGCAAGTCAGTGGTAGAGCGAGGATCGAAAACCAAATTAATTTTCTAACAGTAAATTATTTGACTCAAGATAGGATGTGAGAAACGTGTATATCAAAGACTCAAAGAACTTGCTCATAACAGTAAGAAGACTAATCGGATGATAACTGGAGGGGTCAGAATGTTCACAGAATGAGTTTTTAAAAATTAGAACAACAGATGTATTTTTCCAGCAGGCAGAAAAACAAGACTCAGTCAAGCACTTATTAAATAGTTTAGAGTGAATTAAAGAGAGCTATGGAGAACAATTTTGCAAGACTATGACAGGAATGTTGTTGAACCATAAGCCATAGAAGCTTTAGTGAAAGCAGGTTCATTGGCGTTAGAACAAAGCCATTCAGAGCGATGAGCATTAAAGTCACCAATAACAACAATATTGGCAGTGGGTTAAAGAGGCATGGTCAATTTGATCAGAAATTACATCTAAAAGAGTGCAGTGTTGGGAAGAAGGAGAACGATGAAGAATAAAGAGAAAGAAAATAAGAGTAAAAAGATGTTAAACGGAAGCACATAAAAGAATGGTTAAAGGATTTGAACCTGATTTCACAACAAATAGGTGAATTGGTGCGTATGTATACCCCCATGCCAAGCATGTGATTATTGGAGTTTTTGTGTATCAAAGAATAGTACCCATCAACACTAAGATCAGAGGAATGAATAGCAAAATTTGTATAAATTTTACTAAGAGCAAGCAAGTCTAGTGAATTTTGCAAGAGGTAAGACTCAACTGATGGAAGGTTGCTTCGCAGATTAGTAAAAGATATATTATAAAAGTTAGGTGGTGGGGATGGTTTTTTATGTTTAATATTTTGGCTTACTTTTGGCATGATTTAAGTTTAAAGAGAACTTGACTTATTCATAGATAGAGCACAGTCTTTAAGTAATGAGCTATGCAACTTTCTCAGTCCTGTTAATTAACCCTATGTTATAACATAGGGCTCCTTATGTGACCTCGATATGTTGATAATGCTCACCAAAAGCATTACCAGGGACACCATCCATGCACAACATGGCACTGTTCATACTCTGATATTTTGAACTGTTGATGGAATCAGCTTCTCTGAGAGCTACCACAGATTTTGAAAAACCTCACTACCCGTGTGCCTTAAAACCATTAAACTAAGTTTTAGACTTGAACCGTCATTAGGAGATAACAGGAAGAGTTCCATAGCCACTATCAAGGAGGCACAAGCAAAAATGTTTATTGACCAGCATTTATGATCCCAGAAATGTAACAATGTAACACAGGTTTACATCTACGCCAGCCTAGTAGATAAATAAATTTGAGGTTGGTTTGCAGAATTATTCTGCTTACCCCTAAAATCTTTGCCTAGGAGGCCTTCTACAAGACAGTAACTGGATGAAGTTAACATCTACCCAAGATAGGTATTTTTATCAAAAAACCATCTCTAGCTGCCATCTAAATATCATATCTTATAAAATAATTGTTTTCAATATAAAAATGCGATCTATACTATGGAGCTTAGAAATAAGACTTTTATTGCTTCGCAGCCAGACTTTTATTGTATCGCAGCCATGTTAATAATTTATACATTTTGGTATTGTAACAATATTTAAACAGTAAAATTTAAATATTGTGTATATATATATGTATATATATATATATATATATATATATATATATATATAATATATATATATATATATATACACACATACATATACATACAAAAATATATACACACCTTTCTTTATTTTGCTTTGTTTACGCAAATTATATGACACAAACTATATCTAATAATTTTTTTTTTGGTTCACTTATTTAGATTAGTTTTATTTTAGTAGTGTTGAAAATTCTTTCTTCATAAATGATTGAAATTCTTATCTTATTACTATTTTAATAAAAAATATATAATATATTATTTCGATAATATAATAATATATATTATTTCGATAATATAATAATTGCTGTATAAGAACAATTTTTTTTTCAATTATATCAACTTGCTTTAAAATTCTGCATAATTTAGTCTTCACTGATAAATCTATGTTCTTTCTTATTGAAAACAAAAACAACACATGTGGACATAAATATATAATGTGCAAACAACGGCGTCAACTTGATATTCGTAAATATAGTTTTTCTTACCAAATTGGTAACATTTATAATTAGTTGCCTTTCAATGTTGTTAATGCCAATAATATCAACATCTTTAAGACTAGTATTAACTAACTCAATTTAAAATGTTCTGTTGGCATTAACTGCATACCTTATTGTTTATTTTTATATAAACTATTTATTTGATGTTCTACGCTCTTACATAAATTGTTTTAATAAATCATAAATCTTACATAAATTTTTTTAAGGCACACAATTAATGTCACAATATGGACCTGTGTGTGATTTAGAACATGTATTATTTGTTTTAATAAATGCAATCTAATCTAACTGTGCTTAGTCACATTTTTTTTCATTAAATTTTTTTTATTTATTTTCAAATTTCAAATTTTAATAAATGAATGAAGATTTATAGACAAATTTAAAATTCCCCATTGGTGCTTATCTTTCTATAATGCGGTTATTTAAAATATATATTTATTTTTATGTAGCAATTTATAAAAGTAGTGTTTCATAAAAAAGTTGTCTTTTTAGAATTAAGTATAAATAGTATCTACAGACAAGAGTTATTTACATTATTATTAAACTTAATAAACAGCAGTTTATTAATTAAGTTTAATGAGCAAAGATATAAAATGCGCAATTTTTTTCTTAATGTTGTTAACTTTAAAGATCAAAGTTCTTATTTTTATATTATTTGAAATTGTCATATGTAATTAAAAATACTTTCTTCTCCAACTGTACTTTGTTTATTCTCTTTACTGCCATTTGCTATTCATACATTGCAAGTCATTGCAATTAATGAATTATCATTAAATATATTTAAAATTATCAAATTGTTTTCCTATAAGAGCGAAACTGGCTTTGTAAACAAAATCAATAAACACACACACAAAAAATTAAATTAAACCAGTGGAAAAATACCGCTGAAGTTATCAAATGGTTTGAAAATATTAAAAAGAAATACTGCACTTTTATTCAACTTGACATCATCAAATTCTACCCCTCCATCTATACTATACTGAAAAATGCTTTAACATTCGCGAAACAACATATAATAATTAGCAAAGAAGAAATCAGAACAATAAACCATTGCAGAAAGTCCTTGTTATTTTTCAACAATAAAACTTGGAAAAAAAAAGTCAACTAGACTGCTTCGATGCCACAATAAGCTGCTTTGATGGAGTCGAGGTTTGCGACCTGGTAGGTCTGTATATATTGAATTCATTATCGGAAACTGTTACCAACAGCAATATGGGCTTTTACCGAGATGATGGACTGATAGTGATGCATAAAAAGTCTGCCACACAAATAGATAGAATCCAAAAAAACATAACAGAAAATTTAAAAAAATTTGGCTTCCAAATAGAAATTAGGACAAACCTATCAATTGCCAACTTCCTAGATGTGACTTTTAATTTGGAAAAAGACTCATATCATGCTTTCAAAAAATAACAACTTACTTTACAATCATACCGAGTCGAACTCTCCCCCAAAAATTATCAAACAAATTTCAATTGCTATCAACAATATCTCAAAATTCTTCTGACGAAAAAATATTCAACTCGTCAATGGCAGAATACAACAAAGCCCTAAAAAGAAATAAATTCAAAGATTTTAACTTTAAATACAACCCTAAAAACAATACCAGAGAAGCCCCCAAATGAAAAAGAACAAGAAATATATTTTGGCTTAACCCACCACATAATAAAAGCGTCCTGACAAACACAGGCAAAACTTTCTTACACTTAATTGACAAACACTTTCAAAAACCAAATCCACTTCATAAACTGTTTAACCGCAACACAAAAAAAGTCAGCTACAGCAGCTCAAGCAACATAGCAAAAATTATAAAGCAACAATAAAATTATTTCAATGAACCTAACTGCTGTTTTAGCTGGCAATTGTAAACTAAACAAAACCTGCCCTATGAACGGAGATTGCAGAAAAACAAATGTAGTTTACAAGTGCATTGCATCATTCCCAAACACACTCGACAGCACATATATAGGTTCAACTGAGGGTGTGTGAAAAATTAGATGGGCAAACCACAAGTAATTGTTCAAAAACAAAAAACTTTCAAAATACCTATACGATACAAAGGATAAATTAAAAGCAATACCCAATTTAACATTGTCTATCATAAAAAGTGCCCCTGCCTACAACAACATAACTAAAAAATGCCTATCATGCTTATACAAGAAACTAACAATTTTATTGTATAAAAATCCTAAAGAATTATTAAACAAAAAAAAGTGTCGCCATGAGAACAAATTTTTTGCTGGACAACTAAAACCAAAATAATTAGATTTTTCTAACGTATTTATTCTTGTACAGAATTATTTTTCTACAAGAAAAAATCAAATTTTTTACCTGATGATTGCATTTAGCGTGAAACTTATAGTTGCAAAAAATATGTAGTATGTAATTTAACATTAAAGAAAACTTACTGTAAATGGATGTGACTTTGCTAAATGTGTAGTCACATAAGATTACGTTTTTATTAATGTAATTTTATACATGTGGTAGTCGTGTAGTGGTAGAGCGCACACTTCCTAAGTAAGAGGTTCCGAGTTTGATCCCCATCACATCCCAGGTAGTACCGCGCTCGACTTGTTTCTCCATGCAGCGGCCTTGTTCGTCAAGGTTTGTGTTTCGGAGTTATAGAGTTGAGAGAGGGTTATAACCACATATATATACATATATACATATATATATATATATATATGTATATATATATGTATATATATACATATATACATATATATATATGTATATATATATATATATATATATATATATATATATATATATAAATAAGTACAAAATTTTCTCATTTTGTTTGTATACAATGTAAAAAATTTTTTAGCAAACTTTAATAACTAATCTAAAGCCCCCTCAAAGCACTTGAACATTTAACAAGCCTATTTTGAAAAACATTTTTCAAAATTATGCCCTGCTGGGTGTCAAACAAAGCACAACTTTATAAGATTTCAAAAATATTTATGATTGTATAAAAAATTTATACATTTTTTTTGTTCATTTTTATATAAATTATTTATTTGATCTTGTATGTTCTTACATAATTTGTTTTAAGGCACGCTACTAGTGCCCAACATTATGGACCTGCATGTCATTTAGAACATGTATTATTTGTTCTAATAAATGAAATCTAATGTAACTAAGTAATAGCTATTCATACATTGTAAGTGATTGAAATAAATGAAGTATCATTAAATAAATTTAAAATTATCAAATTGTTTTGATAATTAAAAAGAAAACGAGTTTAAATAACTTGGATGTTATTAAACTTCCTTTTTTTTAATTGAGTTAAGTGCTTATCAGAGCCTTATTTTCCAGCATGCTGAAAAGCAGCATCTGTTATCCCTATTTTCAAAAAATCTGAAGAGCAATCTGATTCCTCTAACTACTGCTCCATTAGTCTTCTTCCTATCATAAGCAAGGTTTTCAAGTCTTTAATTAACAAACACTCAATCTTGAATCTAATAACTTTTCTGATCATCAATATGGATTTTGATCTTCTCATTCTACGGCTGATTTGTTAATGGTAATAATTGATAGGTTTTATCATGCATTAGATAGATGTGGAGAGGTTTAGGCTATTGCTCTTAATATTTCTAAAGCCTTTAATAAAGTTTGGCATGCTGGTCTTCTCCATAAGCTTTCTTCTTACAGTGTATAATTAACAGGATTATTGAATCCTTCCCTACCAATGATAGTATAAAAGTTGCCCTCGATGGAAAACACTCTTCTTGATATCCTGTCAATACAAGGGTTCCTCAAGGTTCTATCCTTGGCCCTATACTATCTTTAAATTTACATAAATGTTTTCTCAAAAATTCAATTCTAAGGTTACATTGTTCACTGACAATACTACCATTTATTCTTGTCTTGATAAGAAACACTCTCCGATAGTTGTCTGTTAATTGTTACCCTGCTGAATAAACTTCATCTTTTCTTTTCCAGTATTTCTAATTGTTGTTACTTGCAGCCTCGTTGGAAGGGAAGATGTTTAAATATATATATAAAAACAAAAACATGTTGCTTGTTAAACAAAGAATTATAAACAAACCTAAAATAGAAAAATACAAAACATTTAAAGAACGGCATGAAAGGGATCTTTAACAGAGAGGTGGCCTATAAGCGAAGTTTCCAAAAAAAAACATACTAAATATAAAAATAGATAGAAATGGACAACTCCCATTTTGATATTAAAGTCAATAATTTGACTTAAAAATAAAGAATTATAAAGACTTTGCTGGTTAAAAAAAAAAAAGAAAAATTTTACAGAAGATATTTCCTACTGGTAATTTCAAAAACACAGTCAAATTTATATTCATTTTGCAATGGCAAAATACAAAATAAAAAGTACTAAAATTGTTATTAAAACTCACAAGTTTTACTTATGCAAAAATTCTTATATTTTAGACCCTAATAAAGGGTCAATTCTCATTTATTGCTGTTAAAAAGATATTAAAGTCTTTTAATCCTCTTTTAAATGAAATGAAATTTTCTATTGAGGAAAAAAATTTTAAAAGTTAATTAAAACAATTAAACTTATAATTCAATAATTAATTATTTTAATACTAAAAAATTTAAAATTTAATATCAAAATTTAATATTTAATATTAAAATTTAATATTTAATACTAAGATATAGTTTTAATATTCAATAATAAAAAAATTCAAAAATATATTTTCATATTTAATATTAAAATTTAATATAAAAATTAATATAATACTAAAATATAGTTTTAATATTCAATAATAAAAAAATTCAAAAATATATTCTCAACTTTTTTTTACTCACCCTCCTTTTCTGTGCTTTACTTATTTTGACATTTGAAGCTTCGTTACTTTCTAAGGAAATTAAACCAATGCTATCAGCCATATCACATGGTTTATTTTCTTGACAAAACTAATAAATTAAATAATGAAAAAAGTTAAAAAAATCTTTAACAAAAATTTAATTGACTGAATAAAGCATATATACCTCTTTTTCAAATTTTTTTTTATCCAAAAAAAGAGGATACATTATTAAAAAATTATACACTTTCCAAAAAGAAATAGCCTGCATTCAAGAAGTTCACTTTTTTTTTTTCAAAAAAATATAAAGATGTTAAGTGATTTCAAATAAATCCAATAAACAACTTAGCTGTCTGCAAACATTATAAAATTTAGTAGTAATTTAGTAAATATAATTAAATTATATACTATAAGATACTGTACTTTAGAATGCAAGAACACATAAAAAACTCTTTGATTTATGACTAGGTTATGACTTTGAAAGAAATAAAATATTTACATAGCATTTTAAATATAAGGTATGAGATGATCACAGCTAATTGCTTAGACTGTCATGCACTATCTATGATTAAGCCAAGTTCTCTATTTATCAAATACATAAACAAAGTAGCTAAAAACATTCAGCTAAGTAGCATCCTTTAAGAGGCTGAATGATATTTATCTTTGATAATAATTTTTTACTGTTTAATTTGTGCTTAAAAAATTATTTTATTTTTATTTTTTAATTTTTTTAATTTTTTATTACAAAGCTTATATAAATACATAAAAAAAGAGAAAAATTACAAAGAGAGATTAGGTTAAAAAACTAAAAGAAACTGATAGGTCACTAAGAATTGCTAAAATATTTATAATTTTTATTATTTGAAAATTATTAAAAATTAAAAGGGAACCTTTGCTTGTTTGTGTATTTATGGTGGTTGGGGAAAAGGGGGTCAAATGTGATCAAATGATTGTGTTTTTTGAGAATTTGGTGACTGTGAATATGGCTAAAGAAAATTTTATTTTATTATTCATTTTAATTATATAATAAATCCTATTTGATGAACAATAAAAACTTCTCTCATTCTCTATCCCTTATGTAACAACTTTATTATTTATTATAAAAAGCTTGTTTTTCTGCTTTTTTTTAATTGTTTTGTTTACAATTCAATAAACTTTTGAAATTTTAAAGAGACATTTATTTTATGACATCACATTCATTTTGCCGTTTTATTTTTAATTGTTTTATTTGGAACTTATTAGAAAAATTAAACTTTTTTTGCTGTTAGAATTAAAAAAAAAAACATCTTTTTTTGTTTTTATTTTATTGTGTTTACAATTTAAATAAAAGGTTTGTATTTAGAAATTAAATAAAATGTTCATTATGACATTTTTTTTGTTTTTATTTTATTATTTATTCTTTTTATTAGAATAAAACATTTTTTTGATTAGAATAAAACCTTGCTTTTTTTAATTTTTTACTTTTGTATAAACTTAAAATTTATATAAAATTTTATTTTTATTTAAATTATTTTATTTAGATAAAATGTTTAGAAAAAATTTTTTTAATAAAATGTTTGTTTTTCTGTTGTGTTTTTATATTGTTCAGAATTAAAATAAAAAGTTTATTTTGCTCTTTTTAAATTTAATTATTATATCTAGAGTTTAAACAAAACATTCTTTTTCTGTTTTTATTCTAACTAATTTATTAAGAATTTAAATAAAATTTTCATTTTTTCATTTTTATTTTAAGTATTTTATCTAGCATTAAATTAAATGTTTCTTTTGCCTTTTTTAATCTATTTGTAATTAAAAATAAAATTAAGTTTAAAAATTCTGAGGTCAGCAAAAAATTGCCAACCTCAGACACCGTCAGTTTGGCAGTTAAATCGACATTGCTAAATGCTGATCCTAATTACGAGAGCTGCATATATACAAACATATACATGTACAAACAAATAAATACATGCACATATAAATCTTTGCATAGACATACACACACATAAATTTCTTTCTTTCTCTCTCTCTCTCTCTCTCTCTCTCTCTCTCTCTCTCTCTATATATATATATATATATATATATATATATATATATATATATATATATATATATATATATATATATATTGTATGGTGTCCTAAAAATATGAAGAAAAAAAAAATTGTACACATCAAATTCTGTCTATACACTTAAAGAAGACTATTAGTATTGAAAAAAGGTTTATAAGACCACTCCAAATGTTTACTGTAGAAATTGAAAAAACGGACTTTATCAAAGGTTCTGAACTTTTCTCAACTTAAATATTTCTGCCGTATCTAAATGATTGCAATCCTCAGAAATAGGAAAAATAAGGTCAGCAATAAATTGCCGACCTCAAACTGTTAGAGGTCGGCATAAAGTCGGCAAAAAAAAAAATACAAAGGGGTTAACTTAAACATAGAAACGAGGTAGACAATTTTTTGCCGACCTCAAACACTTTAAGGTCAGCAGTTAGGTCGACGTTGCCAAATGCCGACCCTAAATCCGAGGGTTGGTAACTCTAATAGCTGCTGTTTTTCATAGTTTAAAAGACATCTGTAATCTGTTTAAAAGAAAAACTGTTAGCTTTGTAGTAGAATATGGTGGTAACTGATCAACTAGTAGTTTATTAACAAACTTTTCTTTACCATTGCTCCAAATATTAGGAAAATTTAATAACAATATATATTAATGTATTTTTAAACATTAAATGAATATTGCATGATTATCAAGGGATTAACAAAACAGTACGCTTAAGAAAATAAACGTTAAACCCTACTTCAAGCAATTAAGTTATATTAAAATATGATTTGATTAAAGTCATGTAGTTAGTAAACAATAATATGGAGTTTGCTAACTTTTATCAAAGTATTTTAATCAAAACAACCTAAATTACCTAATAACGCAAACAGGAAATATAAAAATTAATAAATTAGAACAATGTTGATTTTATTCAAATAACTATGATAGTGTATATATAAATGTACACACACACACACACATATATATATTTGTGTGTAATATATATATATATATATATATATATATATATATATATATATTAGGGATATGACTTTTTTGCAACCTACTAGGCCTGTATCGCAATTCAATGAACTTTTATGTAAAAAGAACGAACAGATGTTTCATTTTGACATATTTTGAAAAAAGGTCACCCCAAAACCCAAAAATCGAATTTTCAATAGGTACACTTTTGTACAGTAAATGAATATTAAAGGCTGAAGATGTTGTAAGAGTCATACTCCTGTTGTTATTTTATTTATTTATGCAACATGTACTGTGATATAACAAAAAACATTATGTGATATATAATTATACAAGTATTACAAAATTAACAGTATCAAAGCGTCTAGTACAACAATATACATAACTGTCTGTGTCTATAGGCCTACTGTGTTTAGTACATGGGTCACATGATGCTCACGTCTCATAGTCTAGCGCTTATTACTTAGAATGAATCGAAGTTGCAGTTTGTCTTTCTTTCTGCAGGAAGCATACAGGTCTTGCATCACCTTGATTGCACGTTCAGCTATCTGATTACTTCGTGGTATGTCGATGACGGATGGCTCTTTCTTCCAGTGATTTTTGAATGACTGCAATGCCTTTTTGTAAGGCTTCAATACATCAGATAAATTCTTGAAGTCATTGTCATTGTACTTTTGACTACTAAACCAATGTTCTGCCCACTCATATGAAATGAACCTGCAAACCTTCTCCAAATTCTTTCTCGCTTCAGGCATAAGAACGAACGCCAGAATGGCGAGAATGGCTCTTGA
The DNA here is from genome assembly GCF_038396675.1 of Hydra vulgaris. Classification (NCBI taxonomy): domain Eukaryota; kingdom Metazoa; phylum Cnidaria; class Hydrozoa; order Anthoathecata; family Hydridae; genus Hydra; species Hydra vulgaris. The sequence continues at coordinate 53,123,072 of NC_088934.1, forward strand.
GTTCTATCTGGCATTGCTCATATTAGGAATGTTCTGAAAGTGAATCAGAGGGAAGTTTCTTTGTTCTTCATAGAACCTAAACACTCTTGTTAAATGGTACAAAAACTTCATATCGTCTCTCCACCCTGATTTATCAAGAATTTCTACAGTTCCATTCACAAACTTATCCTTCAGTTCATCATACTTATTCAACAGTTCAGACACAAATGGGTATTCAATGTTTGGAGATTTGGTATCACCCCCAAGTTCTTCGTCCATCACCAGACGGAGAATCCTGTCTAGTACATGATGCTGACAACCGATAAATTGTGGTATTGTGACACCCTTTAATTTAAACATACGTTGCAACTTCACAACAACTCCATTTCTCTTCCCAGTATTGACGTTTGTTGTATCAGTAATGATCATCTTAATTGAATTCCACAAATTGTATTCATCAATAAGTTTGGCAATTTTTTCAGCAACAGTTTCAGCTTTGCCATCTTTTAAACGCAGTGCATCAAGTTTCACGTCAGTTCTTTCATTCTGAAGTACAACTACCTGATATTCCTTATCATCTATTCGTTTGCCGTCAAAGTGTAAGGACCACTGTTCCATTTTAAGTTGTTGTATCATTTCTTTTTTTAATTTACCTGCCTCTTTGAATATGGACTTGTAAATTGCTGATTGACTTGGAGTTGGAATATCAATACCTTGTTGTGATAATACATTGCACATTTTAGCAGCTTTCTTTGTGGAAACTCCACTTGATGTAACCATACTTACAGCAAATTTACTTTTGTAGTGCTTTCTAGTTTTTTTCTGAGTGTCCTCATCATCGTCTTTATCACCGTCGTCGTCTTCATCATTTTCACTCTTACTTTTGCAGTTTTCAGATTCAGTACCACTGTCTGTGGTAGACAGGACTTGTGATGTGGAAGGTATTGCTGTTCCAGACTGGACTTTCCTTCTCTTGGAAGGGTGAATGGTTTCTTTACTTGCCACTTGTCCTGTTGAGTACCCCACCTGTCCTTTACTTTCTTTTTGTAGGTGGTATAGACGTTTATCTTCCGAGGATAACCACTGGCCATTCACTTTCGTGATGTCAAATAATGCATTGAGAACATCATATTTTCCACGCTTGACACATTCATCATAGACCTTCAGCACCTTCATAAGCTTTGCTCTTATCACTTGATCAGACACACGTGGAAAATTCAGTTTATTGTCCCACAATTTTGTAATTTCCTTAGAAATTTGGTCTATTCGTTCTTTTCTTCCTTTAACATATGCTCCGAGAAACTGGTATCTTCCTACGATCTGCAATTGAAGTGGTATTCTGGATTTTTCATCGAGTGAATGTTCTTCTACAGCCACGCTTCCTCTTCTTCTGTGTGACTCTTGAAATCTCACCAAATTTTTAGTCCAAGTCTTCTTGTTCTTTGTTACTGTGGTATGACTTTTCTTGTGAGACATCATATAATATTGTTACGACTTTACGGATAGCTGAGCGTAAATATCCGTTTAATAAAGTCGTTTAATTAATAAAATACTTTAACTGTATAGTAATCCAATTATAGTTCGATAATCCAGTCAATGTTGATAACAGTTCGATAATCCAGTCCGTATCCTAACGATAATGCTACAACTACTTATACTTCGTACACTTACAGCGTCTTTAGTTCGCTACAGTAGTTCCTTATTAGCTCAGTTACACGCAGAGTACTTCATAGAACTATTCACATTATCAACACTGAGCTCTGACAGCAGCTCGCTTATATAATTATTTAGAGCTTCCAGAATGTTCTACTAAGTTCTATAATCTTCTACAGTCTGTTACAGTCGTCTATATCACCGTGGTAACACAATGACGTCATCACATAACAATTCCAAGTATTTGCCGGCACACGGCCGTTTCGTTGCCATGGTAACGTGTGGCGTTATATTTATAAATTCATAACAAAATAATGAAATAAATAGAATTAAGCTGAGAATTAAGCTTAAGATTAAAACATCGGTCAAAAATGAATGTATAAAAATGGTAAATCAAATTTTTATTTTGGGGGTGACCTTTTTTTGTTGCAGAAAGCTATTTGGGCCTTTTTTCATGATTTTAGGTAAAAGTTCATCGATTTATGATACAGGAAACATTTTATTTGAAAAAAAATTAAAAAGTCATATCCCTAATATATATATATATATATATATATATATATATATATATATATATATATATATATATATATATATATATATATATATATATATATATATTATCAAGGGATTAACCCTTAATTAAATTAATATATATATATATATATATATATATATATATATATATATATATATATATATATATATATATATATATAAATTATGTTAATGTATTCTACAAACAGAGTGTTTAATGCTCTTAAAGAACAGAGCAATAATAAATTAGTAAAAACACTTATCTTACTTTTGTTTTCTTCAACACTATGTTTCACCATCAGTTGGTTCATCAAAGAACCAACTGATGGTGAAACATAGTGTTGATTGGAAGATGAACCAACTGATTAACTCTGATTCTTCCTGATAAACTCTTATTTGTTGTCAGAAAGTTTTTTCTGTATTTTGTTGACAAAAAGTAAAAATTAAAATGCAAGACCGGAATTTTTTATATTAATTGATAGACTGCCTGCCCTAACCAAACCCTCAGTCGATGTAGCAGCACTCCCTTGCGAGTCAGGCTAAAAGATAGTAGATGTAGCAGCACTCCGTTGCAAGTCAGGCATTTTGTCAGTAGATGTAGCAGCACTTTGTTGCGAGTCAGGCTATAAGATAGTCGATGTAGCAACACTCAGCACATGATTTACAGTAAAAAAAATAAAAATAAAAACATTGTTTATATTGTTAAAAACATTCAGAATGTTTTTAAAAACATTATGGTAAATTAAATTTGCGTTTTTGCAGTGCTTTTAAAAAACGATTAACTTGTAATTAAATTAATGGCTTTAACTTTCTGACAACACGCAAATGTTGGACGAAAGTCAAAAGTAATTAAAAGTGATGTATGTGTTGGCGTAAGAATCATTTTTTTCCTTCCGTACTTCCCAAATGCAACAATCTATAGAACTATATATATATATATGTATATATATATATATATATATATATATATATATAATATATATATATATATATATATATATTTATATATATATTCAGTATCTATAATAAAGGCAAATTTGTTGTTCCACCTCTCTTGAATAGTTCAGATTTTGTCACCTCAGCTAAAAACAAAGCGGAACTGTTTGCTAAAAACTTTTCATAAATATTTTTTTAAATTTTTTTTTGTTACTTCACCTCCCAAGGCCGATAAGGCCACTACAGATGAGGAGGCTATTTGTGGTTATAACCCTCTTTCAACTCTATCATTCCGAAACACGAACCTTGACAAACAAGGCTGCTGCGTTGAGAAACAAGTTAAGCCGGTACTACCAGGGATGTGATGGGGATCGAACTTGGAACCTCTCGCTTATAAAGTGAGCGCTCTACCACGACACCACTAGTTGCACTATATCTTGATTCCACTAGTTGCGTTTTACTTGATATCCATTGATATCAAGTAAAAACGTTTTACTTGATAATCCATTGCGTGACATTCAATCACTCCAGCGTCTATATTTAAAGTGACTTTTATAACCCAAGTAATTTCCTGCTTAGACTCTTCTATAGCTTATGATCCGGACAACATATCTGTTATAGTCTTGCAGAAGTGTTCTCTGGAGCTGTTGTCTGTACTTTCAAAGCTATATAACAAGTGCCTATCAGAGTCTTGTTTTCCAGCCTGCTAGAAAGCCACATTTATTATCCCTTTTTTCATAAATTCTGTAGAACAATCTGACTTGTCAAACTACTGTCCCATTAGATATTTTCCTATCATAGCAAGGTTTTTGAATCTTTAATTAACAAATACTTAATCTCTCATTTTGAATCTAATAACTTAATTTCTGATCATCTATATGGATTTCAATCTTCTCATTCTACAGCTAATTTTCTAACAGTAATAACCAATAGGTTTTATTGTGCATTATATTGATGTGGAGTGGTTAAGGTCATCACTCTTAATATTTCTAAAACTTTTGATAAAGTTTGGCATGTTGGTCTTCTCCATCAGCTTTCTTCTTACCGTGTATCTGCTAACATCTTTAAGATTATTGAATCCTTCTTTTCCAATCATAGTATAAAAATTGTCCTCGATGGACAGCACTCTTCTTCATATCCTGCCACTTTAGGGGTTCCTCAAGGTTCTATCAATGGCCCTATACTCTTTTTAATTTACATTAAAGATATTCCAGATATTTTCACATCTAAGGTAAGAATGTTTGCTGATAATACTACCATTTATTCTTGTCTTGATAAGAAGCCAACACTCTCTGATTGCTTGGAGGGAGAATTTGAGCTTGAAAAAGATCTCACTTCTGCTACAGCATGGGGTTCACAATGGGTGGTGAACTTGAACTCAAATAAAATTCAATTTTTTTCAGCTAATCGTTATTGCAATAATCAAGATCTTCCTACATTTATGAACAGTTATGTACTCAATGAGTCATCTACTCTTCATCTTCTAGGATTAACTCTTACTTCTTTCTTGGAGACCATATATGCAAAGTTAGCATTTGCTAAGGTTGCATCTCTATATCATGCTTAACACTCTATAAATCTCAAATCTGTTGCACCTCTATATTGTGCTTGACATCTCTATAAATCTTAAATCCGTCCTTGTATGGAATACTATTGCCTTATTAATAATCTAGGGCAGCTCTTCCAATAATGCCCTTCCTCTCTTAGACAATGTGCAAAAACGCATTGTTAACATAGTTGGACCTGCTTTTGCAGGCAACTTCTAACCATTATCACATTGTTGTAATGTTGCTTCTTCTCATTTCTATAAATACTATAGGTGACACTGCTCTAAAGAGCTAGTGTCTCTTGTGATATCTATTAAAATTCATTTTTGTGTTACTTGTCATTCAATTAAGTTTCATCCTTTTACTGTGACTGTTCCTAAGTGCTCTTAAAATTCTTGTTCATTAAGTTTTATTTCTCAAACATCAGTTCTTTGGAACTGGCTTCCTTTATCTTGTTTTCCTGATTCATATAATTTGAAATATTTCAAATCTGTCAATCGTTATTTTGCTCTATATTTTTTCTTTATAACTTCATAAAGAAAAAATATAGAGCAAAATATCTATCTAACTTTATCTTTTCTCTTCCAGTAACTTCCAAATCTAATAGTGGTTGCTTGCAGCCTTGTTGGAAATAAAGATGAAAATCAGCTTTTTTTTTGCCATAAAAACGACCTAGAATATCCCCTGTATATGTATACATATATTAAGGTGGTTCTAAAAACAACTTTTCCTTAAAATGACTGCTGGCACCCCCTGAATATATTGTATATAATAAAAAAAATGCTAGATTTAAGAAATTTTTGAATAAAAAATATTTTAAGGGGTTGCTACCGACCCTCGAACATTATATAGGTCCCTAATATTATTAAAAAAAAAGTTTTTCAAAATTATGTCATGTTGGGTCTCAAACGAAGCAAAATCATATACAAATTTCAAAAATAATATTCATTTTATAAAAAAACATAGATAAAAAAAATTATAATCAAAAAATCTTGTTAAATTCCCTATTTTTCATTTTTAGTTAAAAAACGTAACTTTTTGTTTACTAAAATCTAAAATAAAAATTTAATTATAAAATGATTAATACTTTTAAAATTTTTATATTATTTCCCTTCATTTGAGACCCAACATAACATAATTTTGAAAAACTTTTTTTTTAATAATATTAGGGACCTATATAATGTTCGAGGGTCAGTAGCAACCCCTTAAATCTAGCATTTTTTTAATTATATACAACGTATTCAGGGGGTGCCAGCAGTCATTTTCAGAAAAAGTTGTTTTTAGAACCACCTTAACATATATATATACACACACACACACACACACACACACACACACACACACACACACACACACACACACACACATATATATATATATATATAGGCCTTGGTGGGAAGCGAGAGCTTTAGCTCTCCCTCTTGCCCACATTCCCCTAAAACAGGTTATGGAAGCAATTTACAGCTCTTGCCAATGTATAATTTTTTCTCTCAAAAGTATAATTATCATTATAACTAAAATGAAAAACACAGAGTTATTTTTATAGTAATTAATTGCATAATAAGCTGTAATGATTTTTAAAAAACAAGGTTGTTGCAAAAAAAAAAAAAATTAAATAAGAGCATCGATTTAAATGCAAATGTTTTTGATTAGATTGGACTAACTGATTAATATAAAATTATTACACTCTAAATTATTGCATAATAATTATTATTTTATGTAATGAATTGTATATTTTATATATTAATTACTTAAGTATATTATTCACCTTTATTATGATCTAAATATATTATTCACCTTTATTATGATCTTTTTAATTGTTGTAATAATTCTTAAATTGTCTGCATTCTCATTACAACAAGAAAATAAAAAAGATTTTTCATAAAACTTTTATAGCTCTTTCTCAAATTTTTAATTAAATAAGTTTTGTTGTTAATAAGTAAATGGATAGGTAATGTAAAAACCCAACAATAACATTTGCGAATAACAATAAAAATGAAATAAATACAATAAAAACAATAACGATACTTTTCACTGCGCTATAAATGACACTTGTTATGTACTCTTGTTACATTAACGTTATAAACATATGCTTGTAACAAGTATTAAACCAAACTTTTTTAAATAAGCAATTTTTTAAATGAATAAACAGACCGTTCGCATAAAAACCAAAAAGCTTTCGTAGAAAACTATTTAGAGGAGCAGCTCGCATGGCTAGCCATGTTTGTTTTAGGAGAGCTTTTTTCCACTCTCTCGCTCATTTACTCCCGCCAAGGCATATATATATATATATATATATATATATATATATTATATATATATATATATATATATATATATATATATATATATATATATATATATATATATATGTATGTAAATAAAATTTACATTGCATAAATAAATAATATATTTTTTTAAAGAAAGTAATAAAAACTAACATACAAAATATATAAGAAAAAATTATAACAATTAAATATACAAATTCTTAATAAGTGTGTTAAAAGGCTTTTTTTTAAAAGGCTTTTTTTTAATTAAAAATACAAAAGCATGTTATCGATAGATAAAATAATATCTTTAAGGGTTTTTTTAATGAATTGTAATTTCAATCTTTTCATATCATTTTAAAATTATTTTATTCCATATAAACGCTTTTCAACATGAAATACAAGATTTACTAAAATTAATATTCGAAAATGATAGTCAAATAGAATTTTTATTTTGTAGATGGTACTTGGTTTTTTTATAAAGAGTTAAGTTATAAAAAAGGATTTGCTTGTTTTAAAATTATAAATAAAACAAACAACACAATAAACATTAAGCTGATATATTTTTTAAATACTCATTATATTTAAGAAAGGCTTGGGTAAATTTGGGTAAATAAGTAAACTGGTCTTTGAAGTTAAAAAAACATGCAAAAAGAGGTTCTTGTTTTTATCAACGCCAAGCAAAATTGGCATGGTGTTATTAATAAAATATTATTATAGTTGAATTTTATTTGAGATTTTTAATTTAAGTGTTTAGCTCTCTTTTTTTTTCTGTTAATTCCCAAATAATCTTTGATGCTAAACATTTCCTTTAGGCTGAGGGGGCTACTTCAGTTGAGGCACTCTTTAACTCTATCAATCAAAACACAAACCTTGATGAACAAGGCCATTGCATGGAGAAATAAGTTAAAGAAATTAACAGTTGCTTTTATCTGGTAATTTCATTAACTAGTTAGAAGAATAGTTTTCAAGTCTGTTAAAAAAAAAAAGAAGGTTATAAATTAACCAATTAAACCATTACTTTAGTGACTAATTGCTTATATAAAACTATTTAAAAACTCTTGCCAGACACCAGGCCAACAAGAATTTATATGTTTTAATTGAAATATTTGAACATTAACTTTTAATCTTAAAAACTATTTTTTAAATTTCTTTATTTACAAGTTTAGCTAGGATTTCCTAAGTTATATTTTAGGACATAAATAGATATAAACTAGAAAATCTCATCAAAAACGCGCTCAATGTGGATTTTATTTATAACATTAAAACACAAAACTAATTGTTTATTCATTATTATTTATTATATATTCATTATTATTTATTATTATTGTGGCTGAGTAGCCCAGTTGACTAAAAAGTCAAACAAATTGTTAAAATGGATACATTTTAAATCCAGTCACCTCCAACATAGTACTTGAGTAGAACTTTGGTATACCAAAAAATTGGTAAATATAAAACGCTACTTTGAATTAGTCTTTTTGACTATTTGTGGCTGTTCCTATGCTCAGCCAACATTATCTTTAACTATAAGAGCATTATATAACAAAATAAAGCATGAAATTCAAGTAAATAAAGAAATAGATATAAAAAAAAAAGTAACTACTTTAACTAAGGTAATTAATTTTATTTATGAAAAAAAACTACTTACCATAAACTTTTTATTATTATTTTATTTTATGCAAAAAGCGAAAGAACATACAGTAATAACCTAAGCAAAAAATATACATATACTTATGTTATGTTGTCTAAAAATTCAAATAAATTTACTTTTTTAAACTTTAAAGTAAAAATCCAAAATACTTTTTTTTTTAAATTTAATTGGAAGTTGAGTTTAACCAGTATACATAACTACCAGTAACTGTAATTAACAGGAGGTCAGAAATAATTATAACAATCATAAGCTTATAAGATATAGAAATAACGAAACTAGTAAAGCTAATAATGCATTAAAATATTTCTAAATGCCAATTCAAAACTTATAGCATTGCAACTATAAACCAAAATAGATCAATTAATATTAAATTATAAAACTAGTTACTTGCTCTAGTTCTTTTGAATGTTTTTCATCTAGTTCTGCTTGCAAACGCGCTGCTGTAATATTTGCTTGCTGTTTTTGTTTTTTGTCTGCTTTGGAAGCATTGCGTTTCATAGACAATATCTTAGCTAAACAAAAATAAAATGATAAAAAATGAACATAAAGAAAATTAAATAAAAACATTTATTGTTCATTTGGCAAACATACAACAAATATTTCATCATACCTGATTCCCATAGTTATTCTTTTCGAAGCCTTTTCTTTATATCTATGTATATATTTCTATATAAATGTTTTTATACCTTTGCCTTAAATACCTCAGAGTGAGGTTTTGGTCAGAAAGATAAAATTTCAAATTTTTACATGTAAAACTTTAAAACTAAGAAACAGCTATTTGAAATTTTTGCTTCTTTTAAATTAACATATTTTCAATTATATGTGATGTTATATGTGTGACAAATGAAATCATAAATTA
>NC_088934.1:53137500-53180000 GCF_038396675.1 Hydra vulgaris
ATTTGGCCCAATCTTCAATCTTTTTAAAAATTCAAGAGCCTTATATAAACATGCCATTCGTTTCTGCAAAAAAAAGAAGATACTATAAAAGCAGAAAAGCTGGCGAACAGTTTAGCAAATAAGAACTATACCAGTTTCTGGTCTATCGTGACTTCTATTCGCAGCGATAAATGTAGTCCACCTACTATTGACTCTGCCTCAGGTCCTGATAATGTATGCCACATGTGGTATAATAACTATTCCACCCTGTTCAACTCAGTCAAGCCAACATACAATATAAATGACAAATTTATAGATAAACACTGTAATCTTCTTAAAGATGATGCCTATCTTGTCACTCCTGATGAAGTCCAATCTATCATAAATTGTATGTCCTGTGGAAAAGCAGCTGACCATTTTGGACTTCAGTTGGAGCATTATCTCTATGCTAGCCCAAATTACTTTAATATTTTATCTTTATGTTTTTCCTCCATGCTTTGCCATGGATACATGCCTATTGGTGCTTCACACTCTGTTTTTTCTCCTGTGGTTAAAGATAAGAATGGTGACATCTCCGATTCTGCTAATTATCGTCCAATTGCTTTGGTGACAATTTTCTCCAAGGTTTTGGAACATATTTTTGTCTCACGCATTAATGAAAGTTTCACTGGGACTCCAAACCAATTCGGATTTAAGAAAAACCGTAGCACTTTTATGCCAGTTCTTATCTTAAAAAATATTTTAAATTTTTGCCTAACACATGGCTCAAATATGCATGTGGCATTTATTGACATTAGTAAAGCCTTTGATAGAGTTTGCTTTAATACACTATTTACAAAACTAAAATTATCTCTGGTGTAATTTTACGCTTACTTATTGTCTGGTATGTTGGTCAAAAAGCTCAGATCCTTTGGGGTGGAGTATTATCCAAAACATTTAATATCAGTAATAAAGTGCGACAAGGAGGTGTACTGTCTCCTCTTCTATTTAATATATATATATTAACGATCTTAGTGTTTTACTCAATAAAACTACCGTAGGTTGTTGCTTGGGTCCTTCTCTTGTTAACCATCTTCTTTATGCTGACGATATTGCCAAAGGTCTCCAGATCTTACTTGATTTATGCTCCAGTTATGCTGTGAAACATGATATAGTTTATAACAATATCAAGTCTCAAATAATGTTTTTTGAAATTTATAAACCCCTTATAAATAGCCCTAGTTTCACATTATTTGGGATGGTTCTCACATACACTAGTCATTATAAATATCTGGGTCACTTGATCTCAAACGATATGCAGGATGACAAAGATATTTTAAAACACGTGCGCTCTATCTATGGTAAAGCTAACCTCATCCGTAGAAAGTTCAGCGCTACACAGATACAAACAAAGATCATGTTATTTAATGCCTTTTGCAGCCCAATCTATGTCAGCTGTGGTATCTTTGGAGAAAAGACTCATTCCATCGCCTATGTGTTGCATATAATAATGCACTTCGCTTGATATTAACCACCATGGAACAGTGCAAGTGAATTATTTGTGAAACATGGTGCCCATTCACTTAATGTTGTAATTCGCAAGCAACAATACTCCTTACTGTTACTGCTGCAGAATAGTGAGAACCTCGTCATAAAAGCTTATGTTAACTCAAACAGGTTCTTGCTGTCTCCACTGATGTTTAAATGGAGAGCTGAGTTATATTTATAACTTTAATTTCTTATTTTTATTTTATTTATTTATTTTTTTTTCTTGGATTTTGTTTATATTCAAGTGCGTTAGTCTTTGTTTTATTCTAATCCACTTTATTTTATCCATTGTATATTTATTATATTGGGCCTTGAGCCTGTCAATAAATTTTGATTGATTGATTGATATATATATATATATATATATATATATATATATATATATATATATATATATATATATATGATACATAAAAATACAGCATTTTGCATGTCTTATATATCGGAAGAATAGGTTTTTAAAATCAAGTTTAGGATAGCGATGTTAATTTATACAATTTTACACGGAACTATTTGAGTGAAAAAAAAACATTAAGCAGACTGAAAAGTACTAATTAATTAAATCAAAGAGCTCAGAAAGTTATTGATATTATTATATTTAAAATCGTTTTGTAAAATTATGTAATATTTTTTATTATCATATAAGAGACAGAAGAAAAAAAAGATTTGGGGTTTCTTAATAGGGGAAACAATTTGAAAAGGAAGATAAATGTCTTAAAATTAAAAATATAGAAAAAGTTTTATTTTTATTTCCATTAAAATATTTCGTTTTCATTTACCGTGAAATCAAATTTATTTGCACTATTTTCTTACTAAAATCCATATAAAAAATAAAAATTGTTATTTTGGTTTTAAGATTTTATCAGCAACACTTGTATCATAATTTTTAAATTTACACATCTTATATTTATTGCGCAGATACTAATTTTGTTTTTAAAAAAAATCAAATATAAGTTAGACTTTTAAAGCGTTTACTTATTGAGTTTTTTGTTTGAAAAAGGTTGAAATTTTTTTGCTAATGTTTTGGAACGTTTAAATAATATGAAACTTTTAGGGATTGTTTAAGATATGTAAACACTTAGAAATCACTTTAATTATTTTGACTATTTTACCTAAAAATCTAGTTTAATTTAATTTATAAACTCTTTTTAAGTAAGTATTAAAATTCTCTTCTTTTACATAGAAGAATGCCTGATAAAAAGTAACTTTTCAAGTTAACTTTTCCAGCAAACATTTGGCCTGAAAAAGACGTCTTAAAAATGTCTTTTAGACATACTAGACGTTTTTTATACATCTAAATAACGTCTTTTTTAGGCTAATTCCCGGATTTTTTCCGGTTATTATTATGAAAAAAATAATAATCTATGATTATTCTCAAATTACTCTAAAGTGCTTTATACAAGATGCGATTGATAGGAAGGATTTTTTGTCCAGATGTAATAAATGTGAAGAGATTGGGAAGAAAGGGGGACGTCTTAATAAACAAGTGGGTGCGAATTTTGATTTTTATTTATATAACTTATATTGTATAACTTATACAACTAAAAAGTAGCTTTCTCGACTGTAGTGACCTTCATGCATTTATATCCATTCACTTATTTTATAAGTGATATAGATCCATGAAGGCCACTACAGTCGAGAAGACTTTTTTTTAGTTGTGGTTACAACTAAAAACCCCTCTCAACTCTATATTATCAGGTCACGAAATCTCATATTTCATTTAAAAAATAGGCTACAGAGACTTCTGGAGAATCTTGAACAGTTTCTATAAAAAGGGCAAATCTGTTATTCTTCTATCTTGCATAGTTCAGACTTTGTTACCTTACCTAAAGATAAATTTGAATTTTTTGCTAAGAAATGTTCATTAATCTTATCTCTTGATTCCACTAACCACACCCCACCTAATATAGCTGACAAACAGGTTGATCCATTGCTTGACATTCGTATCACTCTAGCTTCTGTATTTAAACTGATTTCCTGCTACTAAGCAGGAAATCTTCTACAGCTTATGGTCCGGGCGATATATGTGTTAGAGTCTTGCAGAAGTGTTCTCCAGAGCTGTTGTCTATACTTTCAAAACTATTTATTGAGAGCTTATCAGAGTCTTTATTTACTACCATCCCATTAGTTTTCTTACTATCATAAGCAAGGTTTTTGCGTCTTTAATTAATAAACACTTATTCTCTCATCTAATAACTTACTTTCTGGTCATCAATATTTCAATCCTCTCATTCTACTGTTCATTTGTTAACAGTAATAACTGATAAGGTTTTATTGTGGATTAGTGGACCAATTGCAGTATAAATGTTGCACTCTTCTTTATTTCCTAAAACTATAGAGATTTCTCAAGGTTTTATTCTTGACCCTATACTTTTTTTATTTTACACTAACAATCTCCCAATAATCTCTAACGCAACAATCTAGATTTTCTGATATTTATGAATGCTAATGTACTTGATGAGTCATCTGCCCTTCATTTTCTTGGACTAACTCTTACTTCTGATCTTTCTTGAAAACCATATATCAAATTCATTGCAAAACTAGTATCTCCTAAGATGGCATCTCTTTATCTATCTATTCTTTATCTCTATAAATCTCTAATCTGTCCTTGTATGGAATACTGTTGCCATATCTGAAGGGAATCTTCGAATGATGCCCTTTCTATTTTAGAAAATGTGCAAAAACGCATTGTAAACATTGTAAATCTGCTCTTAAGAGCTAGTGTCTTTTTTTATATCTACTAAAATTCATTCTGGTGTTACTTGTCATTAAATTAAATCTCATCCAATTACTTTGACTGTTACTAAGTGCTCCGAAAATTATTATTCTTCTAGTTTTTTTCCCAGAACATTTGTTTTTTGGAATTTGCTCCCTTCGTCTTGTTTTCCAGATTCATGTAATTGGAAATGGCTTAAGTTGTCTGTTAATCATTATATTGCTTTATAAACTTCGCCTTTTTACTTCCAGTAATTTCCAACTCTAATAGTGGTTGCTTGCAACCTTGTTGGAAGAAAAGATGTTTAAAAAAATAATAATAATAATAAGTCAATAAAGCCCAGTAATAAGAATAACAAGTTAAGAAAAGAAAGCAGTATGATATTATTAACATGAACAGAGCTCATGAATCAGTTGAAAAATCTGCAATCAAGTTACAAAAAAAGAAATTTTCTAGGCAGCAATTCGCAAACAAAGTTATCTGGTTCACGCAACCCTGTATATCCAAGCTGAACCACAAAAGAGGAATGTGAAAAGTATCGAATAAAGCTCTCATTTGGTCAAAAAATGATTATTTTTTTTTTTATATTGAAAAATGCATAGTTATGCAACAAAAAATGAGAATCGTATTCACTGACTAGATGGCAGAAGATTTGATAAAACTATTTTAGAGAAAGACTTAGTGAAATTTATAAATGATCTAAACTGGAAACAACAGATCATGTCATTTACCCAAAAGCAAATTCAATCTTGGAATACATACCAAAAACTTTTGCACATCGCAAAGCAAATTTACTTACGTTATTGTATTAAGTATTTGTAATACCACTTAAAGAATTTGCTGCCTCAGTTTTCAAATCTTGTTTAAAAACAACAAGCCTAATATTTAATACATATTGTTTTAACTAATATTTATCTTATATTGTGTTTCATGTGAATAAATCAACTTAAATTAATTTTTTTTTTTTATGTACAGAGTACAGATCATTTTTGCCTGAAAAAACAATTCATTTTACTGGATACCAAGAAATTTGATTGCCCTGCCAAGGTTTTTATAAAATAAACTTTAGAATTCACTGAATGTAGGCGTGTTATGCTTATTTAAAAATAAAAAATAAAAAATCTATTATTACTATTATTATTTTAACTATAGGGCGGCTACTACGGCTTCCACTCTATACAAATTTATAAATAGTAGCCATCCTGTTGTAATGACTAAAACAATGAACTCTCTAAGGAGTATCTATTTATCAATATATTTGTACATATATTGAGATGTGGTGAGTACCTGACCATCTGGGAGTCTTTCTATATACCTGGAAACCCACTTGCTAGCTAATTAAATAGAAACTATGTGTATCAGGGCTGGGATCAAATACATGTTTGTATTTCGTAAAACATAGGCTAATTTGGCGTATTTGTACTTTTTTGAAAAGTTTCTTGAATACTTGTAATTAAAATGTACTTGCAATTCCATAAACTAGATCAACTTGTGTTTTTTTACAAAATTAATTATTTGTTGGCGGTCATATTAAGTTGACTGTTTTATAAGTCTCGAAAAAGTCTTTTTATTTTTTCTTATCCTAAAGTACAAATATTTGTATTTGTATTTGGAAAGGGGTCATCCATAAAGTACGCACACTTTTATTTCAACCCTTTTTTCCCCTCCCCCTCACATTTTGCTGTATACTTTTGTGAGTATCCTCAACCTCCCTAAAAGTACTACGCTTTTAACCTACCTACCCAACATTTTGTGATGTTTTTCTTAATTTAGTGTCTCCTTACTTTGATAATTGACCACCTGCCTTTATCTCATATATGCCATCCGAGCATTTATGAATGATCCTAAAGTCCTGGTTGCATCTATTTGAATTGTATTTAGAAATCTAGAATTAATGTATTTGTATATATATATATCATTCAATTTTTTATTATGTATATGTTTTAAATTCTATTTTTGCCATTTCTTTTGATCTACATAAACTTTGATTCTTTTACATTTTCATTAAAAGAATTATATATTAAATACAAGTTTAAAAATGATTTTTTTATTACATAAAATTTTTTTTATCATTTTTTTAGTTCAACCTTAAAGTTCTGCCCTACTTTACTATTTATGATTAGTTTGACTACTGTTGAAAAATAATCTTAATTTAGTAAATTTTCGTGGACTGAAATTTTCTTTATTGATCATTAGCCAACACTTTTGGTAACAAAATTGAATTCAACACCGTCAAGGTAAAAATAATTATGTTTTTTTGTACACCATTGAACTATTTTTTAGGATTATTACTATGTCATTGCTAATTTGTGTAGCTATACCTGAGTTGGCTGAACAGCTGACATAATAGTTTGTTTACTGAGTATTGTTTAAGCACTTGGTTTACGTAATTTGGCTTTAACACTTTCCCAATATCGCCAAAAGTGACAAAATTTGCCATTGGTTTGGAGGAATGGTAAGTGTCTCAGCCCAAAATATTGCATTGCTATTGTGGATACATCTACCATAGTGGCAATAACCATTTTTCTGTATACTCTAGATACTTTAGATATAATTCACTATTAATTAAAAAATACTTCAATCCACGTTAACATTTGGCTTGCCAAACCATAATATTATTTAGGAGTCTCTTCATGTTTATCGTTTTAAAATTAGTGTTCGCTATTTACCTGTAGACCCCTATATATATAAATGTCCTGGTATCACTTTGAAACTTAAGTTCACTTGAGTTTCATCATCCATATTTATACTTTTTACACAATTATTTGTAAAACTTTGCTGCACAACTCCTTGCTAATATACTTTTTCAGCATTGCGACTTGGAGCTTTATATAGCTTAAAATACTTATGGTTTTTTTACTTTATAAGCTTTATGATTTTTCTTTAAAGTTTGGATCTTTAAACTAAAAGTTATGCATTTTAGGGCCAAAACTGGCTCAGCCATTTGAGAATTTGCCATAATTTTGACCAAAGCAATTTTTTAAAATGATTTTTAGGTTGTTACCACTTGCACACTTTCTATTTAATGTATTAAATATTAAATAATTCGAACTATAGTCCTTTTTAAACGTCTAACCATTTCTAAAATTCGTCTGTTTGGAATACAACTATCAACAATTTATTAAAGTTATATATAAATAAGTAATCAAATTTATGTAATAATAATAAATGTAATCTAATTCATAGGTATATAATAAGCAATCTAATTTATGCAAATGTAAAATAATGTAAATGCAAATATATGTAAAATAAATAAGTAATATAATTTATGTAAATGTCAAGAATTATTTTTATATATTGTTACAATATAATATTATAAAAAAATTTTTTTTTTCATTAATTTGATGTTAAAATTACATAAATTAGATAATTAAGTATTTATATAAAACTTAAATAAATTTTTAATACGACACATGTATTCCTAGCTGACTCAGAATAGTAGTCTCTTTGCCTTATTTATTTAGAGGCAATGAGGATTTTCCACTAAACCGTGAAAACTTGCATTATGCACTTGCTACTGTTTTGTTGTCATTTTAAATAATAATTGTAAAATTAGCATCTGCTAAGGTTGCATCTTTTTATCGTGCTCAACACTTTCTTACTCTTTATAAATCATTATATTATATATAATTACTATAATTCTTTAGCTCTATAAATTTCAAATCTGTCTTTGTATAGAATACTGTTGCCATATCTGAGGCGGACCTTCCAATGATGCCCTTTCTCATTTAGACAAGGTGCAAAAACGCATTGTAAACATAGCTGGACCTGCTCTTGCAGCCAACCACCAACCATTATCACTTTGTCGTAATGTTGCTTCTCTTTCTCTTTTCTACAAATACTATAATGGGCACTGGTCTAAAGAGCTAGCGCCTCTCGTGGCATCTACTAAAATTCATTCTTGTGTTACTCGTCATTCAATTAAGTCTCATCCTTTTTCTGTGACTGTTCCTAAGTGCTCCAAAAGCTCTTATTCGTCCAGTTTTTTTTTTTCAAACATCAGCTCTTTGGAATTCGCTTCTTTCATCTTGCTTTCCTGATTCATATAATTTGCAATATTTTAAGTCGTCTGTCAATCATTATTTTTCCCTATGAACTTCATCTTTTCTTTTCCAGTAACTTCAGACTCTAATAGTGGTTGCTTGCGAAGATGTTAAAAAAAAAATTATATTTAAAAAACTTTTTTTAATTTAATTACAAATAAGTAGTAATTAAGTTGTTTAATTTTTTTTTTTTTGTAAAGCCAAATTTTAATAAATAATATTTAAATTTTACTTTACAAAGTTATTCTTACCTTGGCGGTGTTGAATTTAATTTTATCACCAAAACTGTTGGCTAATGATCAATAAAGCAAATTTTAAACGAAAATTTACTAAACTAAAACCATATTTTAACAGTAGTCAAACTAATCATAAATAATGAAGTAGGGCAGAACTTTAAGGTCGAACTAAAAAAAATGATAAAAAATTTAATACAATAAAAAAAACATTAATAAGAAAAAACTTGCATTAAATATACAATTCGTTTAATGAAAATATAAAAGAATCAATAACTGTTTATGTAGATAAAAAGAAATGGCAAAAATAGAACTAAAAAACATGTACATAATATAAAATTGAATTATATATATACAAATACATTTATTCTAGATTTCCAAATACAAATTCAAATACACGCAACCAGGACTATGGGATCTTTAATAAAGTACATACACTAGGGGTATAAAATAATTTTTTTTTTTAGGATTTTCAAATAAGCATGTCACCAAGTTATGAGGTTTTATATTTTGAAAAAAATAATAATAGTTTTAAGGTAAATACTTTTAAAAAACTCACACACTAAATGAATTATAGTCCCTAAGGGATTGTCCATAAATTACACAACGCTATATTTTATTTAAAAACGGAAGTAGGAGATCTTAAGCACTTTTACGCAGCGATTTTCATTATACTTAAGGCGCTATTTTGATTTGTGATTTAACTTGATGCTCTGCAAGGAAAAACTTTAGTGTTTTGTTTTTTTAGTGAAATTTAACATTGTGTTATTTAATATAATCAATTAATAAATTGTATAAGGCATTATAAGTTCAGTTATTACACAACTATTCAATATGTTAAACAAAAATTTTAGTGCAACCAAAATATAAAAATATATATGGAAAAATGATGTTGAATGACAAGTGATGAAACTTGCATAAAATTTTTGATAGACGGCTCTGGCTTACCTTAACCTGGTGTCTATCATTTAAAATGATTATTAGATAGTTTCATTATTGGAACTTTAATTTTTCATCATTTACTAAAAGCCAAGACAAAACTAAGTAACTAGATACATCATGTGTAATTAATAAAAAAAATTTCTTTTTAATTTTTATTTCTTTTCTGATTTTTATTACTTCTTTATTTTAAAACAGTCATTGTATTCCATTGATAGCAATTGTGTAATATTACTTTATTTGGTTGTGTTGTATTATTTTATAATGTTGTTATGTATAATATTATTTTAATAACGCAAATTTATTACAATTTTGATTTCAAAATTTTTTTTTAAATTAGGTTGGGAGGGGGCAAATACCCAATCCCAAAAGGAAATGAACACAACACAGATGAATAGGTAATTGTATGAATAGGTAATTGTAGAAACTATTAAAAACATGCTAAAATGTTTTTAACAGTTTTTACACATTTTATAACGATTAAAACAGTTATAAAATTGCATCATTAATTTTAGTTAGTTTAAAGAAATAAGTATTTTTGGATAGTAAAGATTGCAGAGCAACCCACTCTAATTATGCCTAGCGACATGAGGTATCATATTTGCATTTAAATTTTGTTTTGGAAACTTTGGCGCACAGTAAAAGCAATTAGAATTTTTTGTTTTGTTTTTAGTCTAGGTCAAAGGCAGAGGGGGAGGACCACACGCCCCTCTTCTCTCACCCCTCCCCCCACCTAATATGTCAACCTATGCACCACTGATATATGTCGTAATCAAGTAGAATACAAATCTAATTTATTATAACAGTTTTGATAAAAAAAATATAAAAATAAAATTTTGATTTTAGTTTAAAGAAATATATATTTTTGGATAATTAAAATGGCGGAGCAGCTCCCACACTGGTTATACCAAGCAACATGTGGTATCATAGTTGCATTTAAATTTTGTTTTAGTAAATATAGCGCATATCAAAAGCAATTAATTTTTTTTTAGGGGTTAGATCAAAGGTGGAGGGGGAGGACCATACGCCCTTTTCCCCTATATGTCAACCTATGCACCATTGGTATATATTTTAATTAAGTAGAATATAAATTTAATTTATTATAATTGTTATAATAATTTTAATTAAAAAAATGTTCATAAAAATAATTTTTTTTATACTAGGGTGTATTAAACCATAACCACCACATCCACCCTAACTATAAGATACACTTCTGATGTTTCCTTGGGATGTAAAATGAAACAGTAACAACTTTTTGTATAAAAAAACCTACTACTTCATTTAAATACACACTTTTATGGATGAAATTTGCACTTATTGGATGGTAAAGGTGGTGATTTAGTGCCCCTTTAACTCCCTGTAAACGCCCATTGACTAGTGACCAACGTAAACACATAGTCCTTTCATACACCTATCTTTTGAAACCAAGATATAGATTTTAGATAAGTATTGACAAAGTTATAACAATTTTAGTGAACGAAAATTAAATTTTTACCTCAGTTTCTTCAACAAATCCATATATCAAAAATTCGGTACTTAAAACGTCATAACTTTTGGTGGTATGTTGGATTTTGATAATTTTTTCACCTTTAAAATACTGTATTGAAGCTCTTTCTAATGATATATAATAATCTAGTATATAATCATTTTAAAATTTTCATGTCACATACCTAAATATTTTACAAAAAAAAAAAAGTATTGAAAAACTTCATACCTAATAAATGCTGAAAATTTAGAGAAGAATTATTTACACTCATTTTAATCTGAAGAGTATTTCAAAAATTTGTAGTGAACGAAGCACGTTATAGCAGCTTCGGAGGGTTCTTTTCCAGAATTCAAAATAAAGTTTTGGTTAGGGATTGCCCATAAGTTACGTAACGCAAAATTTCACAATAAACAAAACAAAAAAAAGATCAAAAGATTTTTTACGCAGTCTTAATTTAAATAAATAACCAAAATAAAAAATTAAGTTAAATGAAAATTGCAACAAAAGTTACGCAACGCAAAAAATATTTTAAACGCAGAAGTAGAAATTTTAAAGCACTTTTATTCTCTTACTTTTACGTAAAAGAGCTTATAATCTCTTACTTCCACTTTTAAAATATTATTTGCGTTGCGTAATATATTGACGATCCCCTAGCGGTCCTTCGTATTATTCAGAATAAGTTGCACTTAAAACGCATGCGTATCAACCGTTAAAAACATTTTAGGTCTGCGATTTTTCTAAAATTCAAAATCTTATTTTGAATTATACGAAAGACTGTTAGCCACATAGCCATGCAGACTTTTTTACACCATATGGTAGCTGTGGGTCTAATCATGAGCGTATAAGAGATTCTTATACAGCGGTGGCCAAAAATTAAAAACCACTCATTTTTTAGTTGGTTTCTTAATCTTTAAATTAAAATTAAGAAGATTCTAATTGCCATATTAAATTTTTTTTTTTATATCTTGTTAATTAAAACATACGGATTAAAGTGGTATAATTTTTTTAATCTAATTCTAATTAAATAGCGTTTAACTTATTAAAAAACTGATGAGTACTTATAAATCTTCTTTAAATAAATTGGACAAAATTTAACGACCACTTTCAAATCTTTAATTTGCACTTATTAAAAATAATAATTCATTATTTTTTTAACTGTCTTAATTGCTTATTACGTTGGCTATAAAATAAAATGTCGAAACCTGAGTTTCGATATCAAATAAACATTTATTTTTTGAATTGCAATAAGGATATAAAAATATTGCAAAAATGCGTGCAAAGATCAAAGAAAAAGACAAATATGCGGCTCTTGTATTAAAAGAAGAAGGCTATAGCATCAGACAAGTAGCAGAAAAGCTCGGAAGGTCTCACTCTTGCATTATTAACATAATTCAACAATACAAAGAGACCCGGTCAATTAATGATCGTCATAGGACTGGACGCAATAAAATTTCAAATGACCGTGATGTTCGCTCGTTAGTGAGATTAATGAAAGAAAACAGATAAGCATCATCTACAGACTTGTCTACGAAATGGACACTGTCAAATGGTCTGAAAGCAAGCCCTAGAACTGTGCGAAGGGTCCTCCACAATTTAAGTTATTTATGGCGTGCTGCTGCAAAAAAACCACGCTTAAATAAAAAACAAAAATTTGCCAGGAAAGAGTGGTGCAAACTATATAAAAATTGGTCAACAGATCAGTGGAGCCGTGTGGTCTTTAGTGATGAAATGAACGTTGAGGTAGACAACAGAAAAGGTCGCGTAATGTTGCGTAGACTTCCAAGCGAACGGTTCGATGAATCATGCATTTTGAAACGAACAAAACAAGGCAGTGGTTCAATAGGCATTTGGGCCTGTATGAGTGCCTGTGGAGTTGGCGTTTTTCATTTATTCGATGGTAGACTCAACAAAGAAAGGTACATCGAAATTTTGGAAAACTCGCTTATTCCTAGCATTTATTTATGGCAGTTGCAAGATGGATTTATTTTCCAGCAAGATAATGCGCCGTGTCATAAAGCGCATGTTGTTAGCGATTGGTTCAACTCGAATAAAATTCAAGTGCTTCCATGGCCTGCCAATAGTCCAGACTTGAATCCAATAGAGATTTTATGGTCGTGGCTTGATCACAAGCTTGGTAAAGAACAACTTTACTATTTGGAAGATTTGAAATCTTCTATCTCTCAACATTTGAAAAATGTGCCTGATGAAGTAATCAAAACTTTAATGAATTCAATGCCAGAACGAGCATAAGAGTGCTTGAAAACAAATGGCGGAAAAAAATGTTTCTAAATTATTTTTTTATTGCTTTTTGAAATATTTTTGAAACTGGTCTTAAAATTTTGTCCAATTTTTTTTCCCATTTATATTTTTTACTAGTCAGTTTTTTTAATTTTTTAACATTATTTTGTAAAAAAATTTTAAATTCTTTTATAATAAATATAAAATACAATAAAAATTCTTTCTAAAAATGTTTTTCTTTTTTTGATACCTTTTTCCAAAATAAAATTATACTAAGGTTAAAAATAAATTTTGAAAAAAAAAAAGAGTGGTCTTTAATTTTTTGCCACCGCTGTATGTCTATTCCATAAAAAAAATAATATTGCGCTTGGTTGCATAAGGATCTCAGAAAATGAGCAGTGAAAACATATTATTGAAAAAACTGCTCTAACTTTAGATCGCTATAAAAACTGAAGCCAAAAGATTCGAAAAGTATTAACTGTAAATAAGTTCATAAAAGTGTAGAGTGCCATATAAAAAAAATTTACGTGCAATCTTAACTTATTCTCTAGAAAAATCAACTTGAAAAAGGATAAAAATTCTGACTTTCTTTATAAAATATGGATATATGAAAACTAGTATGTTAGTAGTTGAATAAAATAAAAAACCAAAAAAAATCTACTTATGCCCTACGAAGAAGTATGCTATTCAAGATAACTTTAGCTTTATCAAAATTTTTTACAGATACAGTAAAACATAACCTTGAGTTGATTGGAATAGGTGGCACAATTTAACATAAAAATTGATTTTTCTCGTAGTCAAGCATTTGCTCTGTTACTGGCCATTTAAAAGCTTGTTTTTTTCATATGCTGCTACATATTCCGTGCGCGAAACACTTATGCTATTCTCATTAATCTGAATAGTAAAACAAGTTATTAAATTGAATAACTATATATGAATAAAAAAATATTTAAACCTTGTACTTAAGAAGAATAAAATAATAAAATACCAAATAAAAAAAGTTTACTTTTGTAACTATACCAGGGTACAATATGCTTTTATGCTCCACAGCTACCCAACTGACTCTCTTATACGCAGCTAACTCATTGATAATAAAATGTACCTATATAAACATAAGCAATGATTATAGAAACAATTCACTGGTACTAAAAAGTATTAATGAATTTACTGACACAAAAAAATAAGCATATATAAAAATCAGAGAGTTCTCTGTCGACTCCATTTAACTATCAAAAGGGTGGTATTTCTAACTATTTTGTTATTTAACTATGTCAGTGTTACAATCTAAATACTGTTATATTATAACATTCACTTGGACTTGTATTGCCATTTCAAAATCATTTTCATCTTCTTCATCGTTACTGTCAACATTTTTACCTTCGTAGTTATAATAAATGTCTTTATTATTCAGTTCTTCTTTGTCAATTAGTTGATTGCTTACTTTTTCTACTGGTTCTTTTAATGATCCTTTTTTATACTTTTTGGCTTATCTCAAAAATAAAGATTTAATCTGCTGCAAAGTAAAACTATTGGAACTCTAAATTTCCACCTGGTCTAGACTCATTTTCTTACCTGTCTGTTAACCTTCCATTAAGTATTTATACAGCCATGAACTTTGAGAATAAAAAAAGCGAAAAGTACTTTGTACGGGTAGAGCGCACCCAACTTCTCAAAATGAAGACATGATAGGATATTATTCACATGCAGTTGTCTATTGATATCGGCAAATGCAGTTGTGAAGATGATTTTATTTTTGATACAAACGACTTTTTAACTTTATCTATTGCCTATGTTATATGCAAGTAGTAGTGAATGCCAACTAGCATGGGCGTTTCAAACTCGATCCTTCCAGTAAATGATGCACTACAACTACTCTCTTGACAGAAAACTAGATTGCATAGTTGTCTATCATCTCTCACTTTTTGCTTTTATAAATTTTTATCGCTTATTAGACGATTATCTGTTAGACTACATCAGTTAGACTGATTTGATAGTCAGATATAAATGTATATAGTTGATCAACACCTTGCCCAATATCAAAGTCTCTAAAATTTCATACTTTTTTCAAAATACTTTATTGAATGATACGAACTAACATTCTTGATAGCTTCACCTGATAACAATGTTATCACCTGATGTCATCATTCATTTGTAGTACTGACACTTTTGCATTACCTAAACCATTTCCATAGTGTAACGTTGTACAAACGTCTGCTGATGTAGTCGTTGCCTGCATTAATGAAACTGTTTTTTACTGCCGAACTCTCATTTGAATTGATCCTTACCTTTTGATAGCTCGTTGTAATCCGTTCAAACCAGACCTTGATCACATCGATAAGTTACTCTGAGAAAAACTTGTTTGGTTATGTCGATAATAATAACTTGAAATATGTTCATAAAAATGAAAACTGCCCTATATAAAAAAATTCATGTGCGATCTTAACTTAGCCTTTAGAAAAATCAATTTGAAAAGTGAATAAATGTCAATACTTTTTTGCACCATTTTTTGTTTTTATTATTACTAAGTCATTAATTACCTAAATTTTCAACTATTATTCAAAATAGGTGGGTTGAAAACCCGATAAAATTTATTCAAAAATCAATTTAACCCTGTGCAACTAAATAAAGTATCTGCTTACTAAGCAAATTAGGTACCCATAACAATTAAGTGGAAAAATTGTCATTTTTATAAAAAGCACTTTTATAAAAATATCTTCATATACCAAAAATAGGATGTTGCTGAGCAAAATTAGGTATTCATTGCAATAAAATGAAAAAATAACCTTCATAAGAAGCGCAGACACTATATTAGTGTTTATGCTAGTTTTAGTGAATATAGCTCTAATATCAAAATGGATAAAGCCCTAACATTTTTACTAGATAAAATTGGTAACCGATAAAATTAGTTATCAATTTTATCCAGTAAAAATGAATTCTAGCACACTATGGGGGCGATGAAGTCATATAATATTTCAGAAAGCTAATATATTTTATAGAAAGTTTTTATCAATTTAATTTAAATTTTTTTGGCGATATTTGTTTTGAAAAAGGAAGGTTCACCAAAACAATGTTCAAACTCGTGCTTGGAATGTTGCAGTTTTTTGGAATTATAGTAAATAACAAAGATGTTTTTTTTAAAAATCTCTTTAAAGGTTAGCCGTAAAAAAATAAGGTTTGATCAAATAGTTCTTTACTCAAAAAATTATTTCCTATATAAAAGCTGTTTAGAAATGGAATAATAAAAGATGATAATATATTAAATAAAAAATAGTTTTTTTTGTCATTATAATCATAAAACCATTTTATGATGTTGTTTGCAATACGCCAGTTTTCCAAAAGGGTGGTATTTCTAACTATTTTGTTTATGTAAAGTTTTGCTGGATTATTCTAGCAAAACTTTTATTCTTAATCGCAATAAAACCTGTACTCACAGCAAGGAATAATAATCAATCAATACCGAGTTTTTTTGCTATTGCTTTACCTTCTTAATTAACATTGCTTATATATATGCTAGATGGTCATACCTAGAACCTGCACTCAATATGAATTAGAAAAAAAGATTCTAGTCTATAAAGTACTTAAGAAGCGTTTAAATTTAGTTTCCAAAAGTAATCAATTTATAAAATATTTATAAAATAAATATATAGAATATGTTCTACTTGGTAAAGACAAAAGAGAAACGTTTAAACCGTGCTCATAACCTTTAAAGTTTAATTTATTGATAAGGAAGGAGATAAAAGTGAAAGTAAATCTTCTTATAGGTCTACTAAAGAATCTTCTGTAAAGTGAGGTACTATTATGGTCACATTTTAAATAACCGGAAAACTTTTTCTAAAAATAGCCGTGAAAAGTTCGGAAATAAAAATGCATTTTGAGTACACAAAATGTTACTTGTGTAACTAAGAATATCACATGTGTTTATAAACAGCAGAGGAATTTGAAAACGGTAGTTTTCTCGGGCATTTCTATAACGGTACGTTTTCCCAAAGCATGAATCTTGAAATTTAACGTGGATTTATCGACACCGTCATAAACCATATCAAATTGGTATTGCAAATGGTGAAAGGGGTCTATCCTACTCTCCCAACGGATTTCCCTAAGAGGTTTTACACTCAAATTATTTGCATAATTTGGTAATATACTCCTTCTATGGGTTAATCCAGAAAAAAAAGATCTACACCTCCTGAATATTGCTGAAAAAGTTAACAGTTACAGTGCAGGGAAGGGCTGCATTATTGACAACAAGGTTTAGTGAATGGCTTTCATAAGGAACAAAAAACGCTCGTAGGTTAAGATCAAGGATCCTTTTTTTTGCGCCTGCATTCTTTCCGTTCATGTTTGATCCATTATTATAACCTTGGCAACGCATATTTTGTAAGAATATTCCTTTTTTTAAAACCTCGTCTAACTAGCAAGCAATCAACCCTTGCCCAGATATATCTAAGAACTAAACAAATCTAAGAAAATATTCATTCAGGTTTACTTCGTCTCCTGGAACTGCATAGACAAATAGAACAACTAGCATCATTTGTTCTTTGCAACTTACATTGGCAGTGCAGTCAAGAACTATAGAATAATACAAAGCTTACTGCAGTTCACACAAGATAAACTCATTAACTTAACAGGAACAAAAATCAATAAACTTATTTTGAATTATTTTGCTTGAAAATGTACATGAGTTTCTTTGCCAGTTACCCAATGACGATGTTCAGAAGAATTTTTTTAATTCTTTTGAGCTTAAAAAATTCTTAAATTTTGAATTAAGTTTAACAAGTTTTAAAAATGTTTCATTGTTTTCTTTGAAAACTGTTAAACTTGTTCCACGAAAAGCTCATTCTTGAGTACCAAATAATTGCACAAAACAAAGGAAGGAGTTAAAGCTAAAGTTTTTGTTTTAAAACAAGACTTTGTATTGTATTTGTATTCAATTTATTTTTTTAAGAAAAGGCTAAACCTTAAATGAAAATGGTGAGCTTGACGTACTCATACTAGTACTTGGTTGTAAAATAATTCGCTCTTATACAGAAAAAGATTCAGTTGCAACTGCTTCATCAGGAATGCCTTATAAATCTTGAAAATGTAAATTTTCTCCTGACATCTTCTGCTCCTAGAGTACCAGCTGTTTTAGTTTCTGTTTATTATTATTGATAAAAATGATTAAATATAAACCCAACACCCAACATCTACATCAAAGTCAACCGCAGAGCAGTCGTGATTTTGATGTTATTGCGCCGTGGTAGCAGTTTGTGCGGCCGTGGCGCAGTGGTTAGAGCACTTGCTATATAAGCAGGAGATCCAGGTTCGAAATGACCTCTGGACATATTTTCGCGTCACGGTAAGGAAGGAGGCGTGAACTTCCCGGTTAAATGCACTTCCGCGGTGCGCTGTGACAAGACCGTTAGGACTTCTTGGGGCACCTAACAAAAACAAAACAAAAAACAAAAAAAAAAAACAAAAAAAAAACAAAAAAGAAAGAAACAAAGGATCCGTGGTTCGAACCCCAACTCTGAGCAAGTTTGGTGACAGTGACAGTGACAGTGGTGACGTGGTTAGGAAGGAGGCTTGAACTTCCTATTAAATCCTCTTCCACGGTGCCCTGTGATAAGACCGTATAGACTTCTTGGAGCACCTAACAAAAACAAAAAAAAACAAAAAAAAAAAACAAAAAAAAAAGAAACAAAGGATCCGTGGTTCGAACCCCACCTCTGAGCAAGTTTGGTGACATTGGTTAGGAAGAAGGCTTGAACTTCCTATTAAATCCTCTTCCACGGTGCTCTGTGATAAGACCGTAAGGACTTATCACAGAGCACCGTGATAAGAGGTGACAAGAAAAAAAACATCAAGAACATAATGGTTACCAAGGCAAAAATAACGGTAACCTATTAACTCTCTAAGTTATTATTATTTTGTGTTTATTAACTAACTCGATAGTAATAAATGCACTCTTATATCAAGCCTTAATTGCAATTGATACTGATAATAGTTTGGACCAATTTATTCAATGTCTTTGCTAGTATTTTTTCTTCTCTCTCCATATCTTATTTGTGTTTCTATAAAAAAAACCCAAAGATTTTTTTTCGTCAGCATTATGACTCATAAACTTATTTTTTCAAATAATTAACTAACTACAACTATTTGCTGTAATAATTTTTTTCATCGAAGTGCAAAGCAAATCAATAATTTAAAAAATAAACAATAGTGCCCCTAAATATTAATTTTTAATTGTAATAAACATTTAACATTCAAAAAACACGATTTAAATAAATAATTAACTCACAAACTTAAAACAATTAACTACTACTTCTTGACCTAATTATTTTTTTCTTGAAGTGCTAAGTAAAAATGACAAAATCAATAGTGTAACATATAAAATTTGGTGTCCCTAATATAAACACAACTTGGAAATTGTACGCATTACGGACGCTAAAAATTATAATTAAGTTTATCTTTTTTAAATCAATATAAGTTTGATTTAAAAAAAAAAGAAAAGAAAAAAAAAACGTCGGCTTTGCCAGCGCGATAGTTTTAGTCCAAACATATCTAAATTGTATCATGAGCAGTATTTATCATACTTGTCTGCTGCAAAATGTGCATGATCGTCTAATATTTTGTTTGCTTATCCATACAAAAAGATATAAGAGAGTAAAGTTCATGAAAATTACGTATTTTGTGTCAAACGTCAAATATTTTCTCTTGCGCCGTGGAATCGCTAATGTGTGATTCAGGATAAAGTGCATTTTATACTATCTAAAATTGAAAATCTTCCTGAATGCTCTCGTTTCCAGTAAAATTACCAATTAAGGATGGCAATCCCGGGGTCTCAGGTCCAGAAATACCGGGATTTTGTGAAAAATTTTCATTCAAAAATACCGGGATTCGTCTATAAAATTTCGGGATTGTCATAAAAAACGTAAAAGTATAAAGTATTTAGGCTTAATTTGTAATTAAGTAATTTGTACAACATAAAAAGTAAATATATATAGGCTTTGTTGTAGTAGCTATTTAGATTTTGTAGCTCTTTGATTCTCTTTGCAATGTTTTCTTTTTATTCTCTCTTTCTGTATTTTATCGAAAACACAAACTAAAAGCATTATTGCTTATCTGCAAAATATGTACTATTATTAATAGTACATATTTTGCAGATAATTTATATTTATTTTAATTTCTAATTAATTAATATATATATATATATATATATATATATATATATATATATATATATATATATATATATATATATATATATATATATATATATATATAATATAATAAACTATAACATACATATATATGTTATATATGTATGTATATATAGCTCAGGGGACAGTCGAATCCTCACCAGAAATCTTGATCGAACTGAACTTTTGGAAATTTCTTGCATTTTCAAAATAAATACGACAGGCTGCAACTTGCAGCCCCACTTTAATCATGACAACTCAGTTGAGAGAAATTCAAAAGTTATGCCAAGGGAATTCCCCTAAATTCTTTCTGTAGGTTGGCAGTGTTGTCAATTTGACGGATAGTTATTTGTGCGTCATTCCCCAACAACACTTGTAGCTTATCAGAGTGTTTCTCTTTCCTTTTATAAAAAATTAGAGCGTCACCGTTTTTTGCCATCATAATGGATACGACTCAGTACATATCGAAGTTGCAAATTTATAGAAATGATTTCGAATTATTTAAGTGCTCAGCCAGTGAAACTGCAAGAAAATATGGTATTGATACCCATTTTCAAGAAAAAAGGCAAAGAAAAGTTAAAAACATTTTAATGAATTTGCTGCTGATCACCGATTTCCAAACCGAGAAAAAATATTTAAAATTGAGATTTTTAATAATGTACTAGACACAGTAATATCTCAATTAGATACAGGTTTTATTGGTATTAGTACAGTCTGTCATATATTCGATTTTCTAACACTAATATTTTTATTACATGTTGATGAAGCAACTTTATAACAAAAGTGTGACAAATTCCAAAGAAAATATTCAGAAATAATAGGCCCTAGTTTTTCACTTCATTTTATTAATATTTACCATCTAGTTTTACCTCAACTAACTCAAGCATGGACTGTTCACCAATTATGTAAGGAAATAATGAGCAATTATGGAGTGCTAGAATGCGACCTAACGGAAGTATTTACAGCAATGTTATTATTCTTTACAATTCCTGTCACTTCTGCAGCAGCTTAAAGGTCATTTAGCAAATTAAAAATAATAAAAAGTTATTTAAGAAATAAGATGGGCCAAACTCGACTCCGACATGTATTGCTAATAGCAATTGAAAGCAAAACCGCATCAAGCCTGAATTTAAACGAAGTCAGTGATACTTTTGCGAAAACTAAAGCTAAGAGAAAATTTTAAATATAAATGTTAATTAGTCAGTTGGTAGGCCTGACCTTTATATAATATCACGTTCCTCCAGTTTTCTGCCACCCAGTGCTGGTACTTCCTGCAGAAGGCCAATCGGTCTTTGATGTTTTTAGCGGTCAACTTGGCTTTTTTTGCTGCACGATAGCACCGGAGATTGAAATCGTTTACCAATCGCCTCCTGATTGTTCGGGAACTTGGTGGGTCCGACATGGATGATGATATAGCTGAGGAGGACCACGTGGGATGAGCAATGCAGGCCCTTCGGATGAGACGATCAGCTGATAATGAAGTTACACGTGGTCTTCCAGATCTTTTGTGTGAGTCCAGTGAACCCAACTCTGTTGCTCTAGCAATCTCTTTGATGACTGCCGATAGAGACACCCCAGAATGGCTGAAAATCTCTTTTTAGAGAAGTTTTGCTGGTGGAGCACCATAATTTGCGCACGTTTTGCGAATGACAACTCCTTTCCACGTGCCATTAGAAGATTATGGGTCGGAATATCTGCAAACATACCCAGAACGAAGTCGTGAATTGCTAATATTTACTAATATTTAATTAACTACTAAGTAAAATAAGGTAAATTGAACATAAAAATCAACCTTTACTCCTTCTAAAATATAATTTATAATTTCTACCTGTTTGAAATGGTTCCAAAATATGGACGTAAAATAAAGTCGTATTTAGAGTCCAAAAATAGAAATTTCTAACCTGTAAAGCGTGTTAGCAGACGTCTACACATGCACGTGAATCAATCTAAGTACGTAAACAAGTCAGACACTGCATAAGAAATTTATAGCTTTACACATGATTGGTTGTGTGTCTCTCATAATGAACAACGGCTGATACTGAAATCAATGGTACATTGATTGTATAAGCTATAAGTATCTTTGTATTCAAGCGTAAGATAGGAAAAAACGCTCATTCTGAAGCTTGTTTTCTATATTTCAACAACTGACACTAATTTGTGCAAATTAGTCATTGCGGCATAGTCTATAACGGCCGAAAATGGCTAAAACGCCCAAAATGCAAGGGTATTCCAAACTTTTGGCCAATGCTGTATATATATATATATATATATATATATATATATATATATATATATATATATATATATATATATATATATATATACATACGTATATATATATACATACGTATATATATATATATATCACATTTATATATATATATCACATGTATATATATACATATATATATATATATATATATATATATATATATATATATATATATATATATATATATATATATATATATATATATATATATATATATATATATATATATATATATATTTAAACAACTTTAAAATGTATTTTACGCAATAGAGTGATCAATGTTCTTAAAAGAACAGAGCAATTATATGTTCGTAGAAAATCACTTAACAAAAATTTTTTTTAATTTTACACTGTGTTTCATCAACAAAGATTCATCAGAAATAAATGATCAAATTAATAAAACTTCAAATTATACAAAAATTAAATTACAGGAAGTCGCAAATGTCTTAACAACTGTAAATTTTCACATATTTGCTGACACTATTATAAAAAGAATTCTTTAGAAATGATTTCTTATGCTTTTTTTAAAATGTTGTTTTTAAAAAGGGTATTTAATGTAAATATTATTTGAACTCATTTATTTTTATAGTTTTTTTGGAGAAACTTATTTTAGTGCCTACATTTAGAAATTAATTTCCCATTTTTTGGGAAGTTAATTTCTAAATGTAGGCACAAGTCAGACACTGCATAAGAAATTTATAGCTTTACACATGATTGGTTGTGTGTCTCTCATAATGAACAACGGCTGATACTGAAATCAATGGTACATTGATTGTATAAGCTATAAGTATCTTTGTATTCAAGCGTAAGATAGGAAAAAACGCTCATTCTGTAGCTTGTCTTCTATATTTCAACAACTGACACTAATTTGTGCAAATTAGTCATTGCGGCATAGTTTATAACGGCCGAAAATGGCTAAAACGCCCAAAATGCAAGGGTATTCCAAACTTTTGGCCAAAGCTATATATATATATATATATATATATATATATATATATATATATATATATATATATATATATATATATATATATATATATATATATATATATAAAAATATATAATATGTATATATATATATATATATATATATATATTTATATATATATGTATATATATATATATATATATATATATCACATATGTATATATATATCACATATATATATATATATATATATATATATCTATATATATATATATATATATATAAACAACTATAAAATGTATTTTACGCAATAGTGATCAATGTTCTTAAAAGAACAGAGCAATTATATGTTCGTAGAAAATCACTTAACAAAAATTTCCATATAGTTCTACCACTGATGTTATAAATTGGTTCTCCATAATCGAAAAAAAAAATGATTGTACATTTATTCAATTTAACATTAATGATTTTTACTCCTCAATAACTGCAAATATTTTAGATAAAACAATTGAATTTGCAAAAAGCCACACAGTTATTCCCTATCCGTATAATACAACATTGTAGAAAAACCTTATAGTACAATCCGTATAATAAAACATTGTAGAAAAACCTTACATACATGACTGCTTTGATGTAACAATGGGAAGTTATGACGGAGCAGAGCTTTGTGAATTTGTTGGACTATATATTTTAGATTTAGAAAATAATCAATATAAAAGATTTAGGCCAATATCGCGACGATGGTTTAATAGTAATGCGTAGAAAATCTGGTCCACAGCTCGATAAAATTAGAAAAGACATTATAAAAATATTTAAAAATATTGGCTTTCAAATCGAAATAAACATAAATTTAAAAATTGTGAATTTTCTTGAAAAATTTTTTAATCGAAATGCAATTAAAGTTAACTCCAGTTGCACAAAAAATATGGCAAGAATTATAAAAGGTCACAATAATGCTTTGTTAAACAAAAAAAAAATCCTAAATTAAAAAACTACAGAAAATTGTAATTGTAAACAAAAAAACAATTGTCCAATGAGTGGAAGTTATTTATCAAAAAATGTGGTATATAAATGTTTTGTTTCCACTAAGAATGTACCTCATAAACAATATATTGGCATAACAGAGGGTGAATGGAAAAAACGATTTGCCAATCATAAGCAATCTTTCAAAAATAAAAAGTATTCAAAAGATACCATGCTGTCCAAATATATATGGGAATTAAAAGAAAAAAATATTGATGATTTTATACTGAATTGGTCCGTCCTTAAAACAGCGCCTGCATATAACAATATTTCCAAAAAATGCATACTATGCCTACAAGAAAAATATGAAATAATTAAACATGCAAATCAAGAATGCTTGTTAAACAAAAAATCGGAATTAATTTCTAAATGTAGGCACTAAAATAAGTTTCTCCAAAAAAACTATAAAAATAAATGAGTTCAAATAATATTTACATTAAATACCCTTTTTAAAAACAACATTTTAAAAAAAGCATAAGAAATCATTTCTAAAGAATTCTTTTTATAATAGTGTCAGCAAATATGTGAAAATTTACAGTTGACATTTGCGACTTCCTGTAATTTAATTTTTGTATAAATTGAAGTTTTATTAATTTGATCATTTATTTCTGATGAATCTTTGTTGATGAAACACAGTGTAAAATTAAAAAAAAAATTTTTGTAAAGTGATTTTCTACGAATATATATATATATATATATATATATATATATATATATATATATATATATATAATATAAATATATATATAATATTAATATATATATAAAATAAATGTATAATATATATTAATATAATAGATTATATAATTACAGATGTTTAATTGTATTAAACATGTTATATACATTATTGCTTATCTACAAATTATGAATTATTAGGCATTAAAAATGTATCTTTAGATAATATTAAAACTAATATATTATTATAAATAAACAAAAATT
The DNA here is from genome assembly GCF_038396675.1 of Hydra vulgaris. Classification (NCBI taxonomy): domain Eukaryota; kingdom Metazoa; phylum Cnidaria; class Hydrozoa; order Anthoathecata; family Hydridae; genus Hydra; species Hydra vulgaris. The sequence continues at coordinate 53,163,002 of NC_088934.1, forward strand.
TTGGCGCTTGCTGATGGGTAGATCGAAAATTTTTAAAACACCGTTAAGGAGCTTAGAATATCTTAATTTTATTTTAGGCCAGGTTACTTCATAAAAAATTTCAGAAATTTTTGTACCAAATACAAGTACCCCAGTTGGCACATGACCTAAATAAAACGTATTTTGAACGTTCAAAAGACGTTCAAATTGTTCAAAAGACGTCCACAACGTTCAAAAGACGTTTAAAAGACGTCTTTTTTACGTCCTGTGTCCATTGGGACTTAAAATAAAAAGTTACGATAAACCTGATAAAGTATTCAAACTCGGCAGATATAATAGCAGCAGCAGGCTTGAGTTGTGATAGTTGTGTTTAGTTGAACCAAGCTTTTTCAAGACACGAATATGATAGTTATATCGAAACAATAATTGAAAAACTAAATGAATTTATCAAAAAAGGATTGGTAGCATTGCGAAACGTCCAATAAAGACAGAAAGTATAACTTTTAAAATTCAAAAAGAAATGCTGTTATTTTAAAGTCGTAGCTCATTGCCTTTAAAAAACATATGAATATATACTATCTATACGGCAAACATGTTCAGCCGCTGGGTTTTTGTGATTATATAATATCTATACGGTGAACAAGTTCAGCCGCTGGGTTTTTATGATTGTATACTATCTATATGGCAAACAAGTATTCTCAGCCGCTGGGTTTTTATGTTTATATACTATCTATATGGCGAACAAGTCTCAACCGCTGGGTTTTTATGTTCAAAAAGTTAAATATGATTAAGCAGTGATTAACGCTTTGACTTTTTAGGGTAGTACTTTTACTACCCTGACCGAAATACCAATCTTAAAAAAAAAAATCAGATGACAAAGTATGATAAAATACAAAAAGACATTAAAGAAAGTCTAACTTTCTATCAGAATTGAAAAAAGTTAGGGATTTTGAAAAAAAAAAGATAAATGATAAAAAAGTCAGTGATATGGATAAAATAATGTGGTCGAATGCAACCATAGCACAGTGGGCCAGGTATATGGGAAGTGGTGGACAAAACCTAATTATTACCCAATTGGTCCACAAACCTATTTAGATATATAAATAATCATTATATATGAAATAATATTTATTTTTAACAAGAATATTTTAATTTTTAATAAAATAAAAGACATTTAATTGGCTTAGGTAGTAAAAAAATATTTTTTTCAATATCAACCTTTTTTAAAAATCAAACAACAAATTGTGTTTAGCTACAAAGAAAAAGAAGAAGGTGGAGCTGATTCCCTCAACAAAGCCAAAACTTCACTGGGGTATTTTTTTAAACTCTTACCATTTTTTTTATGACACTTTCTTAATGATGTTATGACAGGATCACTAGATACAAGTAGCCTGTTAACTAGGTCACGATTTGTGTCAATTCTGGAAGTCTTTCTACTGAAATCTTCCCTAAACTTTTTAAAATCCTTGTTACAGGCCTCTTGGGCCTCCTCTGACATCAGTCCAATTGGCAAGTACTGTCTAGCAATGATGGCATGGCCATGAACTAAAATTTTGTGTACTGATTGTGCCATGTAATACCAGGAATACTTAGATATGTAAAGTTTAAGAGCAGTAATACAGAACTCTTTAAATTTGACAGTGTCAATTTCAAATCCAGATGATAAAGTGACTAGTATGATGTAAAAATAAAATAAAAGAGTTTCATATACTTTCAAAATTTTGGCAGTCGGGCAGTGGTACCATCATTACTGGTACCTACAAATTGTATATATGTGATAGTTAACCTGATGATTTATATAAAAGTATTTATGTAATTTCACTTACCAGATCCTCCACTTTTTGGGAAATCCACAACTAGTCCCATTTGGTTCATAAATTCTGTCTGTATACGTTTCTTCACTTGCATAACATTTTCTTTATCTTCTATAGCTCTAGACTGTCACTTTTGAGTTTCTAGTTTATATCCAATATGCAATACCATCTCAAAAAACCTAATCCAGGCATGCAGGCTAGAAAGACCATATTTCAATTCTAAATTATTAGAATCGTCCAATTTCAGCACCATTTCTAAGTTATTTATGTTTTTTGGAGACACACCACACACAGAGCAACATTGAGTAGAGTTAGTCACATGAGACAGAATAGTTTGAATTTTGCCATCAATCATGGTCAGTTCAATAATACTTTTGACAACCAGTTCCTTTCCATTAAAAGTAAAATTAAAAACACCACATTTTTTGATTTCAGATTCTAAATATTTTGCTTCTTCTATAACAACTGCTTTGCTTTCATTTTGAAAAGAAAATCTTATTGGACGACAATATGCAGTAGATGATGGCTTTTCATTTCGCCATAATAGTACTTTTTTGTTATTACAGAACCCACTGAGTTCTAGTGGTGCTAAGCAGGTAATGAACAGAGATTCTTCTTTTTTTAAGTTACAATCTCCAGCTTCCTCACTACTAATTTGCTTGTACATGCTTTGCCCAGTAGCACCATCACAAAGTCTTTTTACTGTATGTTTTAATAATTCTTGTAGTGGTACATGTGCTGAATAATCATCAACAAAGATGTTCTCTGGATAGCACTTAGCTTTGGACAATCTTATGTTGTTGTATGAAGGATATATATGGCAGTCACGTTCTTCAGCTCCATTTCTCATAAGTTGGTAGGTTGATTTTGACATGCCACCATCTATAATTAATGCCAGACCTTCATCAGGTGTATACTTTTTAAATTGACTAGAAGGTTCTGATATCTCAGCAACTTGCTTGGCAGCCTCATAATTATACTCATTTCTTAATTTAAGCCTTGCTGAGTGGAGCAACTCATCACTAGAAAAATTATTTATAATATCATTAAGTCTTCTCCTTTTGGTTTTTTCAGAAGCAACTTTAAAGGAACAACTTGGTCTTCCACCAATCTTATGTAATTGACTAGAATTATCAGGCTTAGATATATTATTACTGTATGTAGATTTAAAGTCCTGAGTCAACCAATTTTTATTTTTACTCTCAAACTTTATGTTTCCTCGGTTTGCATTCTTCCATTTCTTTTGATAAACTTTTAAAAATGCAGCACACCCAGTAGAACCCAAATTCATAGAGACTAAAATAGCTTCTACAGACAAAGAAAATGATTTATCACTCGGATTTAGTTGGTCATGCCGTATACGGTTATGGACATCACTTATCTTCATATCAACTACAAAAAAATTAATTTAAAATTATTAGTGCAACCACTATAAACTAATATAACATGAATATGGCCATTATTTTTATTTCAGATATATTTAATTAGGCCAGTACAATAAGCACAACACCTAATAATGACAACAAACCAAAAAATAGGTTTGTCGCGAATAGCATTTTACAACAATATATATTTTTTAAATGTTTACCAAACCTAAAGGGGCAGCTATGAGCAGAATAAAACAGCACCAACAGGCTGTACATATATTGTATTAACTTATTCTAACATTAATATGCTGTTCCAGCAGGTTCTAAACTATATGAGCCACTTTTAACATAATATTTTTATACTATAAACAAGAATCTTACCTTTATATTTCAAAATAAAACTGTGACTTTAATACAAGACCTTGGAATTTGTTATGGTATTTTTTGAAAAGCTATCAAATTAAATTTTAATAATATGTCAATTAATTTCGCATATGTTAAATAATTTAAAAGTTATTTGTTGTTAAAGTTATGTTTTTATGGTATATTAAAAAAAAAAAAAAAATTAATTCATCATTATATTCAATTGTAAATAATAATTGTACATTTATGATGTACAATTAAACTACAAATAATGTTTTAAACCATAAATTATGCTCTTATATAATGTACTAAGTAGTTGGAAGTATTTCGAAATTTTTTTTTTGAGGTTTTGTCTACCACCTGGCCCACTGTGCATAGGAGAGAATGAAAAAAATAGATTTAGACAACTAGAAGATCGTTAAAGAAGAAATAATCTTCAAATCAAAGGAGTCAAAGAAAATGATAACAAAAACTGGTACGATACCGAAATAAAAATAATAAACCTTCTTGAAAATAACCTCAAAATAAAAGATATAATTATAGAAAGAGCGCACAGAACTTGTATTATCGACAATAAGAAAACCTAGATCAATTGTAATTAAGTTACTTAATTATAAAGACAAAGTAAAGATTTTAAAAAACACCAACATTCTAAAAGGTTCGGGAATTTATATTAACGAGGATTTTTTGCTAGAAACTACTATAATAAGAAACGTCTTGAAGAAAGCGAAACGCATAGGATAAACGGTAAATATTCTGTTGTTATATATGATTAGCTCATTGTTCAAGTTATTAGAAAAAAAAATCAAGTTAAATGATTTTTATTATTTTTTTAATTTTTATATTATTTTTTTGATAATTAACTTTATATTGATTTATTTTTTATTTAAAATGGCTGATAATATTGTTTTATCAAACATGGATTTTAATTCACAGAAAAAGTCAATAATTTTAAACAACTTTTTGGATCCCGATTATAATTTGTTAACGATAGTCAAGTAATTATAAATACTAGCCCGTTATAACCCAAATTTAAAAATATTGCTAAAGGAATGGAAGATAATTCGTTTTCAATGCTTCATATTAATATTAGAAGTATTCAAAAATATTTTGAGTGATTGAAACAATTTTTACGTAAAATTGACATAAGATTTCAGGTAATTTGTCTCAGCAAGGCATGGTTTCACGATGTAGACATTGAAAACAATTCCAATTTCAATTACCTTATTATAAAGTAATTCACCAAGTTAGAGCATCAAATAAGGAAGGTGGAAGTTTGTTTATATACATAAAAAATGCAACTTGATTTAAAAGGAAACCCCAGTTAAGTTAAACCACTTATGATAATGAATCTTTATGTGTTGAAATTATTAACAAAACTTCAAGAAATATCTTCATCCATGCTCTATATAGACTGCCCTCAGGAAGTATGAAGGCATTTGAAAATCACATTTAAAATGTATTTAAAAATAAATCATCTTTAAATAAATCGGTTTACATTGTTGGTAACATCAATCTAAATATGTTAGAACACGACAATAATAAAAACATTAAGAACTTCTTTAACACAATTTTTCAAAATAGTTTTACTTCCCTAATCAATAAACCAACTTGAATAACTTTAGAAAGTGCAACATCTTTAGATAAAATTATTACAAATAAATTCGTAAATATTAAAATAAGGACTGATATATTTAAACTTGACATTTTTGATCACTTCCCTATTTTTATTCTATTGCAAAAATGCAACAACTATGATGTCCTTAGTGATAGAAAAAATTAATTACAACACGGTTAGTAAACGACGCTCCCATCAAAAATTTTCAAAAACTTCTGACTGGTGTCATCTGGGACACCCTACAACAAATCTAAATGCCGATAAAGCATATGATATCTTTATAAATCTTAATAATAGAATAATTAATGAGAGAATTAAATGTGATGTTCCTCAAGGATCAATTTTAGGACTACTTCTATTACTCGTTTATATAAATGATTTAAATAAATTTTCTAATATTTTAAATACAATTTTGTTTGCAAATGATACCACCTTGTTTTATTCCAATAAAGATATCTATACATTATTTCAAACAGTAAACAAAGAACTTGATTAACTAACCAAATAGTTTAAACCAAACAAGTTATCTTTAAATATTACTAAAACAAAATACACTTTATTCCATCGTGTACATAAAAAATCAGATATTCCATTAGAACTTCCGGACCTTTTTTTATTGATAATCATTTAATAAAAAGAGAGCAATCAATAAAGTTTTTAGGCGTGTTTCAAGACAAAAATGTAACCTGGAGGGAACATATAGGTGTAGTTGAAGATAAAATATAGAAAAATTTAGGTATAATGTACAAAGCTAAGCAGTTATTAAATCGATCTTGTTTAAAAAACTTTTACTTTTTTTTTATTTATTGCTACTTAAGATATGCGAATATTGCATGGTAAAGCACTAACGCAACGAAAATAAAAAAATTGCTTAGCAAACAAAAACAGGCTATAAGGATAGTTTCAAACGTAGATCGTTTCTCACTAACACTATTTCATAAACGTAATATCCTAAATGAATATAAAGTAAATCTCTATCATGTTCTTACTTTCATGTTCAAACCTGGTAAAAATATATTACCAATTTTTTATTCAATTTTTGTAAAAGTAAATCACATATAGCCTACTAGATTTTCGAAATACAACTACACTCAATCCAAAATTTATTAATCCGCTACTAAATTCTCTATTGTGATCCGAGGACCAAAGTGGCGGAACATAATATTAAATAATGAACTGAAAACTAATTATTCTCTAAACCAATTCAAAACAAAACTTAAGCAATTAATTTTGTTAACTGAAAATGAATAAAATCTCTTTTAATAAAGCTTCTATAAATTAGAAATCAATAATTAATAGTTAATTACTTTAGATTATTAATACATAACTAATCAACATATGTACTTATATTTTTATTATTTTAAATGAAAATCTTCTTTTTGAGAAACAATTCTTGAAGTTTATTCTTTCAAAAACTATAAATTTTAAACGCTATGCGATAAATTTACATTTTCTTTTATAATATTAAATCAAAGATATCTACATTGAAACTATATTTTATTGTTAAACTATATTTTATCTAGTAATGACGCATTTTTTAGGGCTTAATGATAAGACTAAATTTGTCTTCTTCTAGCCCCGGTCATGTGACTATTTTTTATAAGTTACGACTGTATTTTTTTTCTATTTGCAAAAAAAAGTGTAAATAAATAAATACTTTCAAAAACAAATATGATTCATGTTTATTCATGCATGTTTATATTATTCTTATTTATACTGTGTTACCATTTTAAGGTTGTGCTTTATAATTTAAATTACTTAGGTTCATTAACAAATGAAGTACTTTAGTTATAATATCATTAAGTTAATTATTTTTAAGTGTGTGATGAATATTTAAAATGTTAGTTCTTATGCTTCACTTTCTATATTTGCGGTTTTTTCTATTTGATAGCTGGATTTTCCTGGGACAAATATCCTAATCTTGAAATTCTGGAATTAAAAATGGCGTGATTTTTGCCATGTCTATTACCAACATAATATAAATTTATATAAGGAATAAATAAATTATTAACTAAACCAGCTAGATAAACTTTATATAAAATATAGAGTTTAATAAGCTTTATTAATTTATAATAAATATATTCTGAATATATCATACTAAGCATTTATACCGTAAGGAGAACATAGTGTGAAATGTACATACATTGACTGATGGTAAGGGTTTGGACAGACGGTTTTTTTTTACAATTTTTTATTTATGACTATATTATGTTCATATCATCAATTCGGCACAACATATATATCATTTACCTTTTCCAGGACAAGAGCTCCTTCTAGGACAAGAGCTCCTTCCAGGACAAGAGCTCCTTCCAGGACAAGAGCTCCTTCCAGGACAAGAGCTCCTTCCAGGACAAGAGCTCCGCCACAGTTGAAGAAGCTACTTTTTATTTTATTTTTATAACTTAAAATTCCGGTTGCATTGTAAGAAAGTGTTTCTTACGAAGCAAACACTCTATTACCATACCACTACATCATTGTAACCATGGTAGTCAAAGTTATCAATTTTTAATTAAAAACAAAAAAATCATGGCTCCAGGTAGCAACGGTGTTGACATTTATAAGAAAACAGTAGAGTACGAAACTGAAAATAAATTTTATAAACGATAGTTAACATTGTGTCATTCATCTAGAAAAATATGTCATTCATAAACAGGAGTTTACTTCTATATATGAATGACATCTTTGCAACTCTGAATTAGAGCTATCATTAAAGACCGGACCCGTAAAAATACGGGTCTTTCTAAAACTTTTCCACACCGTCTTTTTGTATACTTTTTATTTATTTGTATAATATATTTTTCATTTATATATATTTATTTATTTTGTACTTATCCATTTCTATACTTATTCTTTATATACTTTCAAATTTTAGAAATAGTTTACTAAAAAGTATTTACAATATTTTTTAGTAAAATAGTTTTACTAAAAAGTAATTCTACTAAAAAATATTTACAGTATTTTTTTAGTAAAATAATTTATTCTAAAAAATTGTTCAGTGGTTTAGTGCGCTCTCAACAGTGTTGTTTTGGAGGTTGAAGTCCGCTCCGAAACGTAATAATTCTTTAATAATTTTGAAATTTATCAATCTTGCTGTATTTATTTATAGCAAAAAATTATATATACCGTAAAAACCCCTAATTCCGGATGGTTTAGGACTTAAATTGTCATGACTAGCTCAAATCAAACGATATAAAAAATATTATTTTTGCAATATAAATCTATCTTTTATTTTATTTTTAAAAAATATTGTTTTTATCCGGAATTAGGTGTTTATGTACGCATCCTCATTCCGGATGCGTATAAAATACAGAAAAACACATACACAAATAATACTAACATTAAAATAATTATTTTAATCCATTAAAAAAATGAAATCGTTTAATAAAAAAAGAATATATATTATTTTATATACATTCGTTACAAATAAATTCCATGGTTGGACGATAATCAAAGACATATTCAATGCATGACCAATCTGAACACTGCTCACACGCAAGCCATTGGTTGTCTAAGTTATTTGTCCAATTAATTTCGCAAGAATAACATAGAAGATCATCAGATGCTAAAATGTTATTTGAAGCTTGAGGAAAATGAGGGTCTTCTAATTGATTCTTTGTTTTTATACCTTTTTTACCTGGTATTTTAGACGACTGACTTTGTCTCAACGACTGACTTTGTCTCAACGACTGACTTTGTCTCAAAGACTGACTTTGTCTCAACGACTGACTTTGTCTCAACGACTGACTTTGTCTCAACGACTGACTTTGTCTCAACGACTGACTTTGTCTCAACGACTGACTTTGTCTCAACGACTGACTTTGTCTCAACTTTTTTTTTTCTTCTCTTTTATGTGCATTTTTCGCTTTTTGTGTAGCAGTGGAAATCTTTTTTTGTTCTCTAGTAAATTTCTTTGCAGCTTGTTCATCTAATTTTTGTTTTTTTGATGCTTGTTCAGCTTCATCGTAAGCTATGGCATCCGCCGAAGTCATATTATAATTAGCTGTTCGCTTTATTCTTTCAATTTTTTGAACTCTTTTATTTAGAGTTGGTGTCAATTGATCTCGAAGCATATTTAACACTAATTTGTTTATATCTTTGTCCACTTGTTGAACAGTATTATTCAAAGTAGCAAAGCTTTTAAGCTTTTAAAATTCACGATTTGACATTCTTGACGGTGTGTTAGGTGTATTGGTAGCATTTCCCATAACTAATGGACTAGACACTGTTGAAGAATCAAATAAATTTTCAATATTGTTGTTTTCGACAGCTTGAAACACAGCACCAATGGAAGTTTTTTTAGAAATAATTTGCGAACGATCGAGTGGAAATATACCAGTATTTTTGAAACCACTCCATGCATTTTCAGATTTAAACCCACCATTTTGGATGAGATCCTTAAACATGGCCGGAAAATGTCGATTAGTCAGGCTTTGAAAGTGATTTTTATTCAAATAACTTTCGACAATTCTCTTCCATGCGCCTTTTACTGTTTTAAAAACGCCAAAATCATTTATTCATGAAACCGGAGTACCATTTTCTAGTCGGTTTGCCGTCTTTGAATAGACTACGTTGGTTTTATTCTTTTAAATAGTTTTCAACAACAATAAACACGTCTTTTCTATTTAAGCCAAAGCCTATATCACTCATAAATTTTAATAAATCAACAATAATAGCTTCAGCGATGTTGCTCATCTTTCTTGGCGCTCTTCAATTATTAGATGATCCTTTTGTTCTGTCAAAAAGTGTAGATTTTGCCACATTATAACACTTAGCAGCTTGTACGTATGACATTTTTTTTTCAGTAATAGCTTGAATAGCTAGCTGGATTCGACTCTCTCGCTCTTCTTTTTGTTTAAAATTATCCATATTCTTTAATACAGTAATACAATTAACACAAATGCGTTAACTTTATGGATGCTAAAAAAATAGCTGTATCTGGATTAGTATCAATTATTTTTTCCCTGGTGGCTATTTTATTTTTTATTACTTTCATGAACATAATATATTATATTATGTGCATTAAAGTGATAAAAATAAAATAGCCAATTGTAATTAACTGTATCCGGGACTCAAAAGTGGATTTGTTTATTGCTGCTGGCTAATTTGTTTATTATTTTTTTTAGGTACATAAAATAATAATTACCTCTATCCGGAATTAAGTGTCTTTTTTTTTTGGCTGGTAGCAAATTTGTTTTTCATTTTTTTCAATTACTTCAAAAGGTAATTTAATTTTTTTTTGGCTAAAATAATCAGCATAAAATTCTGCACAAAATAGTGTTTTAATTTTTTAATTTTTTTGTTGCAAGTCAAAGTTTTTTTTTTTTTTGTTTATGAGAGATTTCAAATTAAAATCTTTCATGATTGGATTAGTTTATATAATTTTTTTTTTATATTTTTCGATTTGTCTGGTAAAGACGTTTATTAATTAAAAAAAATTATTCATAAATTCATTATATTAAGGGAGTAATGAAACTTTTTACTAAAACCATCCGGAATTAGAGGTTTTTACGGTATAGCAAAAAAAAAATTCTGATTGTTAAAATAAAAGTTTGTTGTTAAAATAAAATATTTATTGTTAAAATAAAATAAAAGTTTTTTCATATAATACATATATTATACACAACCGTTCAATATACGCACGGCAAAGTCAGTTTATGCAAAAGACTTATACACTTATAGACGTTTGTACCTAACGCTATACAAATGGCGGAATTAAGATGACGTAATTTTAGCATACAGAAATTATCAAGAGAGGGGAGAGTCATGACGAATCTAAAATCTAATTTTCCACTTGGATAAGACATGTTTAATATTTTTTCAATTTAGGAAATTTTTTTAAATACAATGACATAAATACAAAAATTGAAAACAAAAACAGTTCAAGCAAAAAAGACTTGTTATTATTAAACAAGTTTTTTTATATCCTGTATAAAACGTAATGTAAGCAGATTAATTACATTTGCATTAAACATATTTGTTAATTGTTATATTAGATGCTATGCAGTAAAGCTGCGCCTATTTATATAATATTTAGAAAAAAGCAAGAGTTAAAAAAAATTATTCCTTTTCTATTATATGCATAAATTCGATAGATCAGTGGATTAATGCGCTGTTATGTGTGGTTTTGCTGGGGTTTCCGCCCCATAACACAATATATTATTAGTTTTTTATAGCAGTATTTATAACAAAAAAATATATGTTGCAAAAAAAACGCTTTTAATTGTTGAAATGAAATTTAAAAGTTTTTTTCTAGCTTTTCCCGTTTGTTTTTTTTATTAGGTTTCAGGCCATATTTTTTTTATTAGGTTTCAGGCCATATTTTTTTTTATTAGGTTTCAGGCCATATTTTTTTTTATTAGGTTTCAGGCCATATTTTTTTTTAATAGGTTTCAGGCCATATTTTTTTTTAATAGGTTTCAGGCCATATTTTTTTTTATTAGGTTTCAGGCCATATTTTTTTTATTAGGTTTCAGGCCATATTTTTTTTTGGTCACCCGCAGCTTATTCGGACTAATTAAATGCACATTATTAACCTAGGTATTTGTATCACAACATATATGAGCAGCAAATTTCTCCTGGTGTTTTTCAAAATCTTAAGTTTTTCTTATATCTTTAAAACTTCAAAAGTGTTTTATTTTATATTAGATATAAGAATAAAGATTAAAAAAAAACAAAAACAAAAAAACGTCAGTGGTAGGATTCAAACCACGGCTTTAAGCTTCAGAAACTCTGCGAGCTAGCCCCCGGGCCACACAGTATATTGTTTGAACAAAGTTTTAAAATTATAACTAATAAAAGACTTTCTAAAACGGAAATAAAAACTATAGATCAAATTTAACGAGATTTTGTTGCAATGCAATTTTTAAGTGAAAGTAAATATTTGCATACACTTTCGTTGACGTTTTCTTATAAAAAAAAAAGCTGCAACTCTTTCTCGCCATTACGTCGGTCGCAATGGCTACCAAGAGATCCTTGTCAAACACGTTTAAAAGAGTACTAATAAAAATACTACTAAAAGCATTATTAAGTTAAGGAATAATATGAAGAGATTTATGATTTAGAGTAGATTACTGCAATTTTGTAATCGTCTTTATAATTATATGTAAAAATACTTACAAACACTGGTAGATATTATGTTTTGAGATTAAAATTGCATATTAATCAAATAAAAATTTTTAATTTACGTTTGAATATAACTATAAAACTAATATACTTGTTAATAAAATATAACTAATATCCAGAAATCATAAACACATACATAATATTAATGTCAAACAATATACAAGGTTAATGTACACTAACGTCGAAAAAATTATTAAATTAATAAATAAATATATAAAACAGTATTTATAAATGTGTTCAACAATGTTCATGTCATCTTTGGCTTTTTTTCATCAGCATACTTTTTACGCAACAGCAACTTTTGCAGAAAAGTAGTCTTAAATAAAAAATAAAATTTACTATCTGGAACATTTGAGCAAAATGTAAATAACAAAAATAAATTTACCTTAGAGCCAGATGTTATTTCCTTATTTTCAATTTGACTGTTATCATTAAATTCAAAATTACTTGTCGTTTCAGAACTACTTGTAGTCTTATTTTCGTCAGAAAGATCTGGAATTGTTACATATTCTATTAGACGCTTAGAAGAATTCATCCCACTATCTTGATCTAATTTATAAGTATCAAATGCCTCAGCTAAATCTACAAGACGAATAGTCAATTTTCCATTTTCATAATTTGAAAGTTCTTCAGAAGTTAAAGGGCGTTTATTTACCTTAGGAATTTCTATTATAACTTTTTTCTCCTTCAAATTTGGTCGACCGTATCCAGCTCGATTTTTTCGAAGTAAATTCATTCTTAAAGGTGTCTTAATGATTTCCAATGACTTTTTACAATTCTCTTTATAAAGTAAATCATTATTTTCATTTTCATCAACAGCTAACAATTTTGAAAGCTGAAAATCTAAAGGAGCAGATATTTCAGCAGATGAATCAGATATATTATTGGACTGAATAACATCATCTGTGTTAATAATATTCCATTCAGAATTTTGTTCTAAAAAAAGGTCATTATTCGAAGAGAGTTCATTGTCTACAAATCCAGTACTTGAATTATTATTATCAATGCTAGTGTTTATTGATTTGTTTGTAGACTCAATTCTCAAAAAATTATTTTTTTCAGGGGATTGATAATCTTCTGAAATAACCAGATTAGGAAATACTTGGTTAACATTTTGTGTAAGGTTTTGGTATTTGTCATTTCTATTTTGGTCATCAACAAAAGGTCTGGCATCCATAACAACATAAAGTTCAGTATCCTCAATTTGATTTTTTGAAACACATTCATTTTTTGTTTTATATTCATAATGATTATTATTTTCAGTTTTTAGGATATGATACTCATCTTGCAATGATGAATGAGAACTATTTAAACTCGTCATTAAATGGTCAAAAGTTAGCTCTTCAAGCGTATTAGTACTCAAGTCATTTAAACCAGAAAGCATTTTAAAATATTTATCTATGGTTTCAAATTCTTTTGGATCTATGTGGCAAGGTTTTTCAGAACTTTCAACAAAGCAAGTGTCTTTGAGAACTTTAACAAAGGGCATCAATTTAAATATACAAACTTTACAGCAATCAAGTTCTTCTTTTAATTTTTTGTTTATACTCATAAGCTTTTCCTTTTCTTTTGAATAAGATACAAATTCCTTCTCCATAATAATGTCTATTTTGGCTTGTAGAGATCTATAAATATAGGTGCATATATATATATATAAATATATATATATATATATATATATATATATATATATATATATATATATATATATATATATATATATATATATATATATATATATATATATATATATATATATATATATATATATATATATATATTAGGTTGGAGTGAATTTTAGTTTTTTTTACAATTCGTTTAGCCTGGGTGTGCAAAAGTTGTCTATTCATTTCAGAAATACTCTGGAAAAATATCAATGCTCTAGGAAATTATCTTGAGGTGCCTCAAGACCTTTAAAATTTTAATGGGTCCCTAATATTATGTAAAAAAAAGTTTTTCAAAAGTATGTCATGTTGGGTCTCAAAAGAAGCAAAATTTTATAAAAATTTCAAAAATAACAATTATTTTAAAAAAAAAATTGTTATTTTATAGTTTATTGCAGAAAAAATGACCTTTTAAATTAAAAATGAAAAAAGTTTATTTTTTTTAATGATAATTTCAAAAAAATCTTAAATAATAATTTTTTTATAAAATAATTGTTATTTTTGAAATTTTTATAAAATTTTGCTTCTTTTGAGACCCAACATGACATACTTTTGAAAATTTTTTTTTTACATAATATTAGGGACCCATTAAAATTTTAAAGGTCTTGAGGCACCTCAAGATAATTTCCTAGAGCATTGATATTTTTCCAGAGTATTTCTGAAATGAATAGACAACTTTTGCACACCCAGGCTAAACGAATTGTAAAAAAAACTAAAATTCACTCCACCCTAATATATATATATATATATTATATATATATATATATATATATACATATATATATATATATATATTATATATATATATATATATATATATATATATATATATATATATATATACAGTGCCGGTTTTAGCACTACCAGTGCCCTGGGCGAGATTTCTACGGCGCCCCTAGCTCAATTTAACCCCATTCAAAAAAAAGGCAAAAGGTAAAATAACCAATTAGTTTCGCCCCTTTATATTCGGCGCCCTGGGCCATCGCCCAACCAGGCCCTACCCTAACGCCGCCACTGTATATATATATATATATATATATATATATATATATATATATATATATATATATATATATATATATATATACATATATATATATATATATATATATATATATATATATATATATACATATATATATATATTATATATATATATATATTATATATACACATATATATTTAACATCTTCACTTCCAACAAGACTGCTAGCAACCACTATTCACTTCCAACAAGACTGCTAGCAACCACTATAAGAGTTGTAAGTTACTGAAGGAAATCATGTACTTAGTAATAATCACTTTTGTAAAGCAAATACTGGAAGACATTGAAGGCAATTCATGTGCGTATGTAAACAAACAAACTCATCGAAGTAAAGGAATAGAAAGTTTGGCGCCTTTAGCTTTATGTACATTTAAAACGAATTTGATTTTGAAAGCATCTGACTTAAAAGGCGCCAAACTTTCTATTCCTTTACTTCGATGAGTTTGTTTGTTTACATATGTACATGAATTGCCTTCAATGTCTTCCAGTATTGGCTTTACAAAAGTGATTATTACTAAGTACATGATTTCCACGAGTACCAGAAAAAGAAAAAAGTTATTTTCTACTTTTTAGTTGATTGAATAGAAAGCTATTTTTAAAAAGTTTTTTTTATTTATTTTATTTTCTACTTTTTAGTCTTGATAAAATTGAATTATTACACTTATTTATTATGATTAATATTCAATAAAAATTTATTTTGAATTTCTGAAGACCGTTACGCTAACTTGCCATTACAAATTTATCGCTCTCTTAAAAAACAAATTAATTCATTTTATTAAATCTAAAAGACTTATTGAATCAAATGTAACAAATATAGCTATTGTTAGTCGGCAAAAGATTATTTGTAAAATTGTAGGGCTGTACGATCAAAAGAATTGCTTCAAAAAGCGCTGTGAAGTTTTGGCCTCCACAAAAAAAAAAATCAAAAAGTCAAAAAATGCGGACTCGTCAGTGAGTGAATAGAAAGCTATAAAAAAAAAAAAAGAGCTTTATCTGAGTTCACCAACCACTGAGAGTCCCATTCTGTAGCACTCTTCAAGCTCAAATGCCCCTTCCAAGCAATCAGAGAATGTTTGCTTCTTATTAAGACAAGAATAAATTGTAGTATCACCAAGGAACTATGCCATATTAGATGTGAGAACTTCTGATTGTTAATGTCAATTAAAAAAAGTATAGGGCCAAAGGTAGAACCATGAGGAACTCCTGAAGTTACAGAAAATGAAGAAGAGATGCCAAACTTTATCAAGGGCTTTAGAAATGTCAAGAGCAATAGCCTTAACCTTTCCACATCTATCAATGCATGATGCAACGCAAAACCTATCAGCATATCAGAAAATAAGTTATTAGTTTCAAGATGAGAGATTAAGTGTTTTTTAATTAAAGACTTTAATTAAGAATTCCTATCAGCTTGCTTATGATAGGAAGAAGACTAATGGGATGGTAGTTAAACAAGTCAGATTGCTCTCCAGAATTTTTGAAAAAAAGAGATAACAGAAGCAACATTCCAGCAGGCTGAAAAGCAAGACTCTGATAAGCACTTGTTAAATAGTTTTGAATGTAAAGACGACAGCTACTGAGAACATTTCTGTGAGACTATAACAGGTATGTTGTCCAGACCACAGGCAGTAGAAGAGTCTAAACAGGAAATCACTTAAGATACAGAAGGTGGAGTGATATGAATGTCAATCAATGGGTCAACTTGTTTGTCGGGTTTATCTAGTAGGATGTGATAAGTGGAATCAAGAAATGAGATTGATGAAAAGTTCTTAGCAAACAATTCAGCTTTGTCTATAGGTGAGGCAACAAAATCTGAACAATGCAAGAGTTGGAATAACAGATTTGCACTTATTATAGACACTGTTAAAGATTCTCCAAAAGTCTCTAGAGCCTAACCTTTGAGATGAAATACAATATTTTGTGACCTGAGAATAGGGGCTTTGGCCTTAGACAAACTTTTTTTACAATGATTTCTAGTAACAGTAAACAGACGTCTGTTTTCTAAAGAAGTGTTTTGGCGATAGATATGG